>NC_090440.1:1067067974-1067341738 GCF_031143425.1 Pleurodeles waltl | reverse complement strand
CACCCTGTTTGAAGTTTTTTAGCTAAGCAACAATGTGAAGATGTATTTTCAGAGTTTCTATCAGTAAGTTTTAGTTTAGAGCAGTGGGAATTGTCCACTGAACCTATTTGTAGTGATGGAAATGCCAGACAGGGATGCTGTCTCAGAAAAGCCATAGCTGGGCAAAAACTTTGTCCATCTGGCTGAAGAGAGAACAGGGATGCTGTTTCTCTTGAGTTGGAGCAGGGCAGGGATGCTGTCCTATGAGCTCCACACTAGGGCAGGGATGCTGTCCTAAGTGTTGTGAGGTAGTGCAGGGTTTCTGCCCTAAAGTTTCTCTGGGAGGGCTGGAGGGATACTCCATGTTAACTAAAATGGTGCTGTTTTTCTCACCAATGTTAGTTATCCCACAGAGAGGTACTTCCACCTCAGGGAGTCCAGCTTTGCCAGCTGATGATTCCCTTGGAACAGGTGCCACCCCAGGAGAGGTTTCTCCCACCACAGGAATAGTATCCTGAATGGTAGGGTGGTTAGGGGATACTGTGATACCCTTTTTACCTGTTGATGGAGAGGGATCCTGAGTTTTCAGGCCTTCTCTCCTTTGCTTTTTCATTTCACTTGAAATGAGAGGGAACAATTCCTCAGGGATGCCCAGCATGGCTGCATGGGCATAAAACTCTACATCAGCCCAACCTGAGGCCTCTAGGTCATTACCTAAGAGACAGTCTACAGGTAAGCTAGGTGATACCACCACCTGCTTAGGGCCAGTAACTCCACCCCAACTAAACTGAATTATAGCTAAGGGAAGAAACTTAGTGGAGTTATGGACATCAATAATCTTATACTGTTGTCCAATGATGTGTTGTTCAGGAGGCACTAGGTTTTCAGTCACCAAAGTGAAACTGGCACCTGTGTCCCTGTAGGCCAAGGCCTCAACACCATTTATTGAAACTGTCTGCCTGTACTTATCCATTGTAAGGGGACAAGCAGCCAGTGTGGCAAGGCCAATGCCACTAGGTGTGACAGAAACTGTCTTGGGACTGATTACATCAGTTTCCACTATGGACCCATAAGTGAACCCAACTACACCCTTTGCTTGACTGTTGCCAGCAGTCCCACCACTAGTACCACTACTGCTAGGGGCACTAGAGCTTGATGTATTAGTGGTGGTAGGCTCAGGGGGTTTACCTGGACAGGACTTATCCCCTGGCCCTATGGCCTCTGTTTTTACACACAAAGCACCAAGGCTTTTTAATGTGTGCAGGTTGGGAAGAAGAGGAAGAATTTGTTTTATCCCCACCCTCTGAAGAGTGTTTAAGATTTGAAGTGGGATCTTTGGTTTTACCCTTATCCCCATGCTTATCTTGAGATTTTTCACCATCTTTCTTCTTATTGCCATCTTTGTCACCCCCTGTATGAACTTTTCTGTTCACCCTTGTTCTGACCCATTTGTCTGCCTTCTTTCCCAATTCTTGGGGAGAGGTCAGATCAGAGTCTACCAGGTACTGGTGCAACAAATCAGACACACAATTATTAAGTATATGCTCTCTCAGGATTGTGTTATACAGGCTTTCATAATCAGTAACTTTACTGCCATGTAACCACCCCTCCAAGGCCTTCACTGAATGGTCAATGAAATCAACCCAGTCTTGTGAAGACTCCTTTTTGGTCTCTCTGAACTTTATCCTGTACTGTTCAGTGGTTAAGCCATAACCATCCAGGAGTGCATTCTTAAGAACTGTAAAATTATTGGCATCATTTTCTTTCACAGTAAGGAGCCTATCCCTACCTTTTCCACTAAATGATAGCCATAGGATAGCAGCCCACTGCCTTTGAGGGACATCCTGTACAACACAGGCCCTCTCAAGTGCAGCAAACCACTTGTTAATGTCATCCCCCTCCTTATAAGGGGGAACTATCTTGTGCAGATTCCTGGAATCATGCTCTTTTGCAGGATGACTATGGGGAATACTGCTGCTGCCACCATGGGTATCTAAACCCAACTTCTGTCTTTCCCTCTCTACTTCTAAAGACTGTCTATCCAAATCCAGCTGTTGCTTCTTGAGCTTCAGTCTGGTTTGTTCCACTCTCAATCTATTGAGCTCCCTTTCTAACAATCTGTCATCAGGGTGGGTGGGAGGGACATTTCTAGATACAGAGGTATGATGGGAATGAACAGAAGGAGACCTGTCCCTTACAGAGGGCACCCTAACAGCTTGGCTACCAGTATAATGTGAGAGCACACCATTAGTATGGTGTGATTCAACCTCTGTACCAACTATGCTAGACTGTCTAGTAATGGGCAGGCTGAGAAGTTTCTTTCCTGAACCTTTTCCTGGGGGAGTCCCTGGATCAGATTGAGAACCATTAGCTACTTTTTCTACAGATTGGGCACTTATGGCCTTATCCTGTACTCTAAGCATATTAATTAACAGTTCTAAGGAAGGATTCTTCCCTACACTCAAACCTCTCTCTATGCAGAGACTCCTTGCTCCTTTCCAGCTAAGGTGATCATATGCAAGTTTGGACAGTTCAACATTTTTTCCTGTGCCAGACATTTTTTTGAGAGAGTTAAAGTGATAGAAAAAGAGAAAAAAGTTTCCAGAACTTTTTGGAAAGACAGAAAAAAACTTTTAAAAATTTTAAGAACTTTTTGAAAGTTTAGAATTACTTTTCAGCACTTAGAAAAGAGTGAAAAGAGGAAATGCAAAACTTTTTGGCTATGTGTATATACACTGACCTTGTTTTGTATATTTTTCTCTTATGAAAAGTACAATGACAAGAGTGGTAAGTAGTCTCAAGCACTTATCCCACCGCTGCACAACCAATGTAGGAGGCTGGACTGGCTTGTAGTGAGTACCAAGGGGTACTTGCACCTTGCACCAGGCCCAGTTATCCCTTATTAGTGTATAGGGTGTCTAGCAGCTTAGGCTGATAGATAATGATAGCTTAGCAAAGCAGCTCAGGCTGAACTAGGAGACGTGTGAAGCTACTACAGTACCACTTAGTGTCATATGCACAATATCATAAGAAAACACAATACACAGTTATACTAAAAATAAAGGTACTTTATTTTTATGACAATATGCCAAAGTATCTTAGAGTGTACCCTCAGTGAGAGGATAGGAAATATACACAAGATATATATACACAATAGCAAAAATATGCAGTATAGTCTTAGAAAACAGTGCAAACAATGTATAGTTCCAATAGGATGCAATGGGGAAACATAGGGATAGGGGCAACACAAACCATATACTCCAGAAGTGGAATGCGAACCACGAATGGACCCCAAACCTATGTGACCTTGTAGAGGGTCGCTGGGACTATTAGACAATAGTGAGAGTTAGAACAATAACCCTCCCCAAGACCCTGAAAAGTGAGTGCAAAGTGCACCAAAGTTCCCCTAAGGACAAAATAGTCGTGTTAGAGGGAGAATGCAAGGAAAACACAAATCAGCAATGCAACAACGATGGATTCCTGTCTGAAGGTACCTGTGGAGCAAGGGGACCAAGTCCAAAAGTCACAAGCAGCTCGGAGATGGGCAGATGCCCAAGAAATGCCAGCGGTTGGTGCAAGGAAGCTCTTACTAGGCTGAAGAACTGTGAATACTGCAGGAACGACAAGGGCTAGAGACTTCCCCTTTGGAGGATGGATCCCCCACGCCTTGGAGAGTCGAGCAGAAGTGTTTTCCCGCCGGATGGACGCCAACAAGCCTTGCTACACGCAAATCGTGCGTTTGGCGTTTTTGGATGCTGCTGGGGCCCAGGAGGGATCAGGAGGTCGCAAATTGGACCTGCAGAGAGAGGGGACGTCGAGCAAGACAAAGAGCCCTCACTGAAGCAGGTAGCACCCAGAGAAGTGCCAGAAACAGGCACTACGAGGATGCGTGAAACGGTGCTCGCCGAAGTTGCACAAAGGAGTCCCACGTCGCCGGAGACCAACTTAGAAAGTTGTGCAAGGCAGGTTAGAGTGCCGTGGACCCAGGCTTGGCTGTGCACACAGGATTTCCGCCGGAAGTGCACAGGGGCCGGAGAAGCTTGCAAAGTCGCGGTTCCCAGCAATGCAGCCCAGCGAGGTGAGGCAAAGACTTACCTCCACCAAACTCGGGCTGAAGAGTCACTGGACTGTGGGAGTCACTTGGACGGTGTCGCTGGATTCGAGGGACCTCGCTCGTCGTGTTGAGAGGAGACCCAAGGGACCGGTAATGCAGCTTTTTGGTGCCTGCGGTTGCAGGGGGAAGATTCCGTCGACCCACGGGAGATTTCTTCGGAGCTTCTGGTGCAGAGAGGAGGCAGACTACCCCCACAGCATGCACAAGCAGGAAAACAGTCGAGAAGGCGGCAGGATCAGCGTTACAGAGTTGCAGTAGTCGTCTTTGCTACTATGTTGCAGGTTTGCAGGCTTCCAGCGCGGTCAGCGGTCGATTCCTTATCAGAAGGTGAAGAGGGAGATGCAGAGGAACTCGGCTGAGCTCATGCATTCGTTATCTAAAGTTTCCCCAGAGACAGAGACCCTAAATAGCCAGAAAAGAGGGTTTGGCTACCTAGGAGAGAGGAAAGGCTACTAACACCTGAAGGAGCCTATCAGCAGGAGTCTCTGACGTCACCTGGTGGCACTGGCCACTCAGAGCAGTCCAGTGTGCCAGCAGCACCTCTGTTTCCAAGATGGCAGAGGTCTGGAGCACACTGGAGGAGCTCTGGACACCTCCCAGGGGAGGTGCAGGTCAGGGGAGTGGTCACTCCCCTTTCCTTTGTCCAGTTTCGCGCCAGAGCAGGGGCTAAGGGGTCCCTGAACCGGTGTAGACTGGCTTATGCAGAATTGGGCACATCTGTGCCCAACAAAGCATTTCCAGAGGCTGGGGGAGGCTACTCCTCCCCTGCCTTCACACCATTTTCCAAAGGGAGAGGGTGTCACACCCTCTCTCAGAGGAAGTTCTTTGTTCTGCCATCCTGGGCCAGGCCTGGCTGGACCCCAGGAGGGCAGCTGCCTGTCTGAGGGGTTGGCAGCAGCAGCAGCTGCAGTGAAACCCCAGGAAGGGCAGTCTGGCAGTACCAGGGTCTGTGCTACAGACCACTGGGATCATGGAATTGTACCAACAATGCCAGGATGGCATAGAGGGGGCAATTCCATGATCATAGACATGTTACATGGCCATATTCGGAGTTACCATGGTGAAGCTACATATAGGTAGTGACCTATATGTAGTGCACACGTGTAATGGTGTCCCCGCACTCACAAAGTTCAGTGAATTGGCTCTGAACAATGTGGGGGCACCTTGGCTAGTGCCAGGGTGCCCTCACACTAAGTAACTTTGCACCTAACCTTTACCAGGTAAAGGTTAGACATATAGGTGACTTATAAGTTACTTAAGTGCAGTGTAAAATGGCTGTGAAATAACGTGGACGTTATTTCACTCAGGCTGCAGTGGCAGGCCTGTGTAAGAATTGTCAGAGCTCCCTATGGGTGGCAAAAGAATTGCTGCAGCCCATAGGGATCTCCTGGAACCCCAATACCCTGGGTACCTCAGTACCATATACTAGGGAATTATAAGGGTGTTCCAGTAAGCCAATGTAAATTGGTAAGATTGGTCACTAGCCTGTTAGTGACAATTTGAAAGTAACGAGAGAGCATAACCACTGAGGTTCTGGTTAGCAGAGCCTCAGTGAGACAGTTAGGCACCACACAGGGAACATATACATGCACACCTATGAGCACTGGGGCCCTGTGTGACAGGGTCCCAGTGACACATACATATAGGCCACAAACCTATGAGCACTGGGGTCCTGACCAGCAGGATCCCAGTGACACATAACAAACATACTGAAAACATAGTGTTTTCACTATGAGCACTGAGGCCTGGCTATCAGGATCCCAGTGAGACAGTGAAAACAGTGACAAACACCCTGACATACACTCACAAACAGGCCAAAAGTGGGGGTAACAAGGCTAGAAAGAGGCTACCTTCTCACACAACCCCCCCCCCAAACGAAGGACAATAAGGCTAACCTTGGCCAGTTGAGACTTTATTGTCTAAGTGGTGATAAGTAGAGAGTAGCTCTGCAATAGACTGGTTACTCCCTTTATCATCCACTATATGGTTACTTCCCTGTGGGGATGTAAACCACCCTGTTTGAAGTTTTTTAGCTAAGCAACAATGTGAAGATGTATTTTCAGAGTTTCTATCAGTAAGTTTTAGTTTAGAGCAGTGGGAATTGTCCACTGAACCTATTTGTAGTGATGGAAATGCCAGACAGGGATGCTGTCTCAGAAAAGCCATAGCTGGGCAAAAACTTTGTCCATCTGGCTGGAAGAGAGAACAGGGATGCTGTTTCTCTTGAGTTGGAGCAGGGCAGGGATGCTGTCCTATGAGCTCCACACTAGGGCAGGGATGCTGTCCTAAGTGTTGTGAGGTAGTGCAGGGTTTCTGCCCTAAAGTTTCTCTGGGAGGGCTGGAGGGATACTCCATGTTAACTAAAATGGTGCTGTTTTTCTCACCAATGTTAGTTATCCCACAGAGAGGTACTTCCACCTCAGGGAGTCCAGCTTTGCCAGCTGATGATTCCCTTGGAACAGGTGCCACCCCAGGAGAGGTTTCTCCCACCACAGGAATAGTATCCTGAATGGTAGGGTGGTTAGGGGATACTGTGATACCCTTTTTACCTGTTGATGGAGAGGGATCCTGAGTTTTCAGGCCTTCTCTCCTTTGCTTTTTCATTTCACTTGAAATGAGAGGGAACAATTCCTCAGGGATGCCCAGCATGGCTGCATGGGCATAAAACTCTACATCAGCCCAACCTGAGGCCTCTAGGTCATTACCTAAGAGACAGTCTACAGGTAAGCTAGGTGATACCACCACCTGCTTAGGGCCAGTAACTCCACCCCAACTAAACTGAATTATAGCTAAGGGAAGAAACTTAGTGGAGTTATGGACATCAATAATCTTATACTGTTGTCCAATGATGTGTTGTTCAGGAGGCACTAGGTTTTCAGTCACCAAAGTGAAACTGGCACCTGTGTCCCTGTAGGCCAAGGCCTCAACACCATTTATTGAAACTGTCTGCCTGTACTTATCCATTGTAAGGGGACAAGCAGCCAGTGTGGCAAGGCCAATGCCACTAGGTGTGACAGAAACTGTCTTGGGACTGATTACATCAGTTTCCACTATGGACCCATAAGTGAACCCAACTACACCCTTTGCTTGACTGTTGCCAGCAGTCCCACCACTAGTACCACTACTGCTAGGGGCACTAGAGCTTGATGTATTAGTGGTGGTAGGCTCAGGGGGTTTACCTGGACAGGACTTATCCCCTGGCCTATGGCCTCTGTTTTTACACACAAAGCACCAAGGCTTTTTAATGTGTGCAGGTTGGGAAGAAGAGGAAGAATTTGTTTTATCCCCACCCTCTGAAGAGTGTTTAAGATTTGAAGTGGGATCTTTGGTTTTACCCTTATCCCCATGCTTATCTTGAGATTTTTCACCATCTTTCTTCTTATTGCCATCTTTGTCACCCCCTGTATGAACTTTTCTGTTCACCCTTGTTCTGACCCATTTGTCTGCCTTCTTTCCCAATTCTTGGGGAGAGGTCAGATCAGAGTCTACCAGGTACTGGTGCAACAAATCAGACACACAATTATTAAGTATATGCTCTCTCAGGATTGTGTTATACAGGCTTTCATAATCAGTAACTTTACTGCCATGTAACCACCCCTCCAAGGCCTTCACTGAATGGTCAATGAAATCAACCCAGTCTTGTGAAGACTCCTTTTTGGTCTCTCTGAACTTTATCCTGTACTGTTCAGTGGTTAAGCCATAACCATCCAGGAGTGCATTCTTAAGAACTGTAAAATTATTGGCATCATTTTCTTTCACAGTAAGGAGCCTATCCCTACCTTTTCCACTAAATGATAGCCATAGGATAGCAGCCCACTGCCTTTGAGGGACATCCTGTACAACACAGGCCCTCTCAAGTGCAGCAAACCACTTGTTAATGTCATCCCCCTCCTTATAAGGGGGAACTATCTTGTGCAGATTCCTGGAATCATGCTCTTTTGCAGGATGACTATGGGGAATACTGCTGCTGCCACCATGGGTATCTAAACCCAACTTCTGTCTTTCCCTCTCTACTTCTAAAGACTGTCTATCCAAATCCAGCTGTTGCTTCTTGAGCTTCAGTCTGGTTTGTTCCACTCTCAATCTATTGAGCTCCCTTTCTAACAATCTGTCATCAGGGTGGGTGGGAGGGACATTTCTAGATACAGAGGTATGATGGGAATGAACAGAAGGAGACCTGTCCCTTACAGAGGGCACCCTAACAGCTTGGCTACCAGTATAATGTGAGAGCACACCATTAGTATGGTGTGATTCAACCTCTGTACCAACTATGCTAGACTGTCTAGTAATGGGCAGGCTGAGAAGTTTCTTTCCTGAACCTTTTCCTGGGGGAGTCCCTGGATCAGATTGAGAACCATTAGCTACTTTTTCTACAGATTGGGCACTTATGGCCTTATCCTGTACTCTAAGCATATTAATTAACAGTTCTAAGGAAGGATTCTTCCCTACACTCAAACCTCTCTCTATGCAGAGACTCCTTGCTCCTTTCCAGCTAAGGTGATCATATGCAAGTTTGGACAGTTCAACATTTTTTCCTGTGCCAGACATTTTTTTGAGAGAGTTAAAGTGATAGAAAAAGAGAAAAAAGTTTCCAGAACTTTTTGGAAAGACAGAAAAAAACTTTTAAAAATTTTAAGAACTTTTTGAAAGTTTAGAATTACTTTTCAGCACTTAGAAAAGAGTGAAAAGAGGAAATGCAAAACTTTTTGGCTATGTGTATATACACTGACCTTGTTTTGTATATTTTTCTCTTATGAAAAGTACAATGACAAGAGTGGTAAGTAGTCTCAAGCACTTATCCCACCGCTGCACAACCAATGTAGGAGGCTGGACTGGCTTGTAGTGAGTACCAAGGGGTACTTGCACCTTGCACCAGGCCCAGTTATCCCTTATTAGTGTATAGGGTGTCTAGCAGCTTAGGCTGATAGATAATGATAGCTTAGCAAAGCAGCTCAGGCTGAACTAGGAGACGTGTGAAGCTACTACAGTACCACTTAGTGTCATATGCACAATATCATAAGAAAACACAATACACAGTTATACTAAAAATAAAGGTACTTTATTTTTATGACAATATGCCAAAGTATCTTAGAGTGTACCCTCAGTGAGAGGATAGGAAATATACACAAGATATATATACACAATAGCAAAAATATGCAGTATAGTCTTAGAAAACAGTGCAAACAATGTATAGTTCCAATAGGATGCAATGGGGAAACATAGGGATAGGGGCAACACAAACCATATACTCCAGAAGTGGAATGCGAACCACGAATGGACCCCAAACCTATGTGACCTTGTAGAGGGTCGCTGGGACTATTAGACAATAGTGAGAGTTAGAACAATAACCCTCCCCAAGACCCTGAAAAGTGAGTGCAAAGTGCACCAAAGTTCCCCTAAGGACAAAATAGTCGTGTTAGAGGGAGAATGCAAGGAAAACACAAATCAGCAATGCAACAACGATGGATTCCTGTCTGAAGGTACCTGTGGAGCAAGGGGACCAAGTCCAAAAGTCACAAGCAGCTCGGAGATGGGCAGATGCCCAAGAAATGCCAGCGGTTGGTGCAAGGAAGCTCTTACTAGGCTGAAGAACTGTGAATACTGCAGGAACGACAAGGGCTAGAGACTTCCCCTTTGGAGGATGGATCCCCCACGCCTTGGAGAGTCGTGCAGAAGTGTTTTCTCGCCGGATGGACGCCAACAAGCCTTGCTACACGCAAATCGTGCGTTTGGCGTTTTTGGACGCTGCTGGGGCCCAGGAGGGACCAGGAGGTCGCAAATTGGACCTGCAGAGAGAGGGGACGTCGATCAAGACAAAGAGCCCTCACTGAAGCAGGTAGCACCCAGAGAAGTGCCAGAAACAGGCACTACGAGGATGCGTGAAACGGTGCTCGCCGAAGTTGCACAAAGGAGTCCCACGTCGCCGGAGACCAACTTAGAAAGTTGTGCAAGGCAGGTTAGAGTGCCGTGGACCCAGGCTTGGCTGTGCACACAGGATTTCCGCCGGAAGTGCACAGGGGCCGGAGAAGCTTGCAAAGTCGCGGTTCCCAGCAATGCAGCCCAGCGAGGTGAGGCAAAGACTTACCTCCACCAAACTCGGGCTGAAGAGTCACTGGACTGTGGGAGTCACTTGGACGGTGTCGCTGGATTCGAGGGACCTCGCTCGTCGTGTTGAGAGGAGACCCAAGGGACCGGTAATGCAGCTTTTTGGTGCCTGCGGTTGCAGGGGGAAGATTCCGTCGACCCACGGGAGATTTCTTCGGAGCTTCTGGTGCAGAGAGGAGGCAGACTACCCCCACAGCATGCACAAGCAGGAAAACAGTCGAGAAGGCGGCAGGATCAGCGTTACAGAGTTGCAGTAGTCGTCTTTGCTACTATGTTGCAGGTTTGCAGGCTTCCAGCGCGGTCAGCGGTCGATTCCTTATCAGAAGGTGAAGAGGGAGATGCAGAGGAACTCGGCTGAGCTCATGCATTCGTTATCTAAAGTTTCCCCAGAGACAGAGACCCTAAATAGCCAGAAAAGAGGGTTTGGCTACCTAGGAGAGAGGAAAGGCTACTAACACCTGAAGGAGCCTATCAGCAGGAGTCTCTGACGTCACCTGGTGGCACTGGCCACTCAGAGCAGTCCAGTGTGCCAGCAGCACCTCTGTTTCCAAGATGGCAGAGGTCTGGAGCACACTGGAGGAGCTCTGGACACCTCCCAGGGGAGGTGCAGGTCAGGGGAGTGGTCACTCCCCTTTCCTTTGTCCAGTTTCGCGCCAGAGCAGGGGCTAAGGGGTCCCTGAACCGGTGTAGACTGGCTTATGCAGAATTGGGCACATCTGTGCCCAACAAAGCATTTCCAGAGGCTGGGGGAGGCTACTCCTCCCCTGCCTTCACACCATTTTCCAAAGGGAGAGGGTGTCACACCCTCTCTCAGAGGAAGTTCTTTGTTCTGCCATCCTGGGCCAGGCCTGGCTGGACCCCAGGAGGGCAGCTGCCTGTCTGAGGGGTTGGCAGCAGCAGCAGCTGCAGTGAAACCCCAGGAAGGGCAGTCTGGCAGTACCAGGGTCTGTGCTACAGACCACTGGGATCATGGAATTGTACCAACAATGCCAGGATGGCATAGAGGGGGCAATTCCATGATCATAGACATGTTACATGGCCATATTCGGAGTTACCATGGTGAAGCTACATATAGGTAGTGACCTATATGTAGTGCACACGTGTAATGGTGTCCCCGCACTCACAAAGTTCAGTGAATTGGCTCTGAACAATGTGGGGGCACCTTGGCTAGTGCCAGGGTGCCCTCACACTAAGTAACTTTGCACCTAACCTTTACCAGGTAAAGGTTAGACATATAGGTGACTTATAAGTTACTTAAGTGCAGTGTAAAATGGCTGTGAAATAACGTGGACGTTATTTCACTCAGGCTGCAGTGGCAGGCCTGTGTAAGAATTGTCAGAGCTCCCTATGGGTGGCAAAAGAATTGCTGCAGCCCATAGGGATCTCCTGGAACCCCAATACCCTGGGTACCTCAGTACCATATACTAGGGAATTATAAGGGTGTTCCAGTAAGCCAATGTAAATTGGTAAGATTGGTCACTAGCCTGTTAGTGACAATTTGAAAGTAACGAGAGAGCATAACCACTGAGGTTCTGGTTAGCAGAGCCTCAGTGAGACAGTTAGGCACCACACAGGGAACATATACATGCACACCTATGAGCACTGGGGCCCTGTGTGACAGGGTCCCAGTGACACATACATATAGGCCACAAACCTATGAGCACTGGGGTCCTGACCAGCAGGATCCCAGTGACACATAACAAACATACTGAAAACATAGTGTTTTCACTATGAGCACTGAGGCCTGGCTATCAGGATCCCAGTGAGACAGTGAAAACAGTGACAAACACCCTGACATACACTCACAAACAGGCCAAAAGTGGGGGTAACAAGGCTAGAAAGAGGCTACCTTCTCACACCAGCCCAGACCATTGTGGGCCTCAGGACAGTCGGTTCCCCTTGCCCAGCCACAGCCCAACACCGAGCTGCCACCCTCTGGTAACACCAGCACAGCACCCACCCAGCGGGCCCAAACCTCCCTACCCAGGACAGGTCAATCAGCGGTGTGTCCACCACTACAGGGCACCCAGGCTAACCCACCACCCCAACAACAACAGGGACCTGGGGGCAGTGGTAGTGGGCCCACGGTCCAGGGGATGGAGGCACAGGAACACAAGGGAACTGGCAGGGCTGCTGTGCGACAGAGGGAGGACAGGCCAAGGGAACCAACTCTCCACGAGGCCCTATCCTCCATCATGGGAGCATACCACCACTCCCAGGAGACGATGGCCACGGTCCTGGACAAGTTGCAGGAGACCTTGCGTCTGCAGGACGAACTGTATTTGGGGTTCAGGGAGGAGCTCAGGACCATCAGCTCCGCCCTGGGCACCATCGTAGGGGTGCTGACGGACATTCGAAAGACCGTGGCACTCCAAGGGGCCCCTGACACTAGCCAGGACGACAAACTGCCCACCACCTCTGCCGGCGCTAGTGGACAGGACGCCCCGCCACAGGACCAACACACCAGCACCCCACCCCCTGCAGACGGACAACCACCACGCAAGCGGGCCCTGAGATCCAGGAACAGGACAGAGCAAGATGGCAAGACCACCGCCAGGAAATGAGACCACCCTGATTGTCCCCCCACTGTCCCACTTTGTCACCCTGTCCAGATTGGAACTGCCCCAGCTCCACTTTCAATGCCCAGATGGGCAGTGCACCTGTGAGACTAATAGACTGGACTCTGCCATGGACATTCCTCCACCATCACCCATCCCCATTTTACAACCTTCCTTGATTTTTTTTGCACTTAAATAAACACCCTTGAAAGTCCAAAAAATCTGGAGTGAGTCTATGATTTGGAACTTTGTATTATCAATTACAGTGTCATAATGAGGTACCCATTGTAAGGCTAACATACCAATGTCACACATCACAAGCCCTTCAAGGATGCAAGCAGTTGACACGTAGGTAACCACACCTGTGAAACTGAAATGGAAGGGTGCAACTCTATTAACAAATAGTGAGTTAAATGTAGGTACAGGATAGAGGTAGACGTGTGAAAGTTAATGTAATGTTAAACCAGAAAATGTTCTCACTTGTGTGTCACTGGAAATATTGCTGTATGACTGACTCCCTGTTGTCGTTTTCTTCATCCTCAGCTTCATCCTCATCACTGTCCACTCGCTCAACAGGCTCCACAGCTGCCACAACACCGTCATCTGGATCATCCTCCTGCAGAAAAGGCACCTGGCGTCACAATGCTAAATTATGGAGCATGGAGCAGGCGATGATGATGTTGCACACCTTCTTCGGTGAGTAGAATAGGGATCCACCTGTCATATGGAGGCACCTGAACCTGGCCTTAAAAAGGCCGAAGGTGCGTTCGATAACCCTCCTAGTCCGCCCATGAGCATCATTGTACCGTTCCTCTGCCCTGGTCCTGGGATTCCTCACTGGGGTCAATAGCCAGGAAAGGTTGGGGTAACCAGAGTCCCCCAATAGCCATACACGGTGCCTCTGGAGTTGACCCATTATATCAGGGATGCTGCTATTCCGCAGGATGTAGGCGTCATGCACTGATCCAGGGAACATAGCATTTACCTGCGAGAAGTACTGGTCTGCCAAACAGACCATCTGGACATTCATAGAATGATAATTCTTCCTGTTCCTGTACACCTGTTCACTCCTGCTACATGGGTCCCATCAATAGCACCTATGGGGTTCGGGATATGTCCAAGGGCATAGAAGTCACCTTTCACTGTAGGCAAATCCTCCACCTCAGGGAAAATGATGCATCTCCTTACGTGTTTCAGCAGGGCAGACAACACTCTGGACAACACGTTGGAAAACATAGGCTGGGACATCCCTGATGCCATGACCACTGTTGTCTGAAATGACCCACTTGCAAGGAAATGGAGCACTGACAGCACCTGCACGTCAGGGGGGATTCCAGTCGGATGGCGGATTGGTGACATCAGGTCAGGCTCCAACTGGGTACATAGAGCCTTATTTATACTTTTTGGTGCAAAACTGCACTAAGGCAGTTTTGCCCCAAAAAGTTTTGCACCGGCTTGCACCATTTTTTAGCACCAGCTGGGCACCATATTTATGGAATGGTGCAAGCCGGTGCAAAGGGTAGGCTAGCTTAAAAAAAAATGACGTTAGGCAGTTTTGAGTCAAAATAAATGATTCTGACTAGATTAGCATAATTTTTTGACGCTAAGGGGCATATTTATACTCTGTTTGCACTGAATTAGCATCATTTTTTAAAAACTCTAATTCAGTGCAAAACTAACTCCATATTTATACTTTGGTGCTAGACCCGTCTAACACCAAATTTATGGAGTTAAAGTCGTTTTTTGGAAGTGGAAACCTACCTTGCCTTAATGAGATGCAAGGTAGGCGTTCCCGTGCAAAAAAATGACTCTATGGCCTTAACACCATATTTATACTCTAATGCAAAATTGGTGCAAGGGAGGGAGGAGGGGTCAAAAAATTGGGCAAAGCTTGGTTTGCCCCATTTTTTAAGACCTGGGTCAGGGCAGGTGTTAGGGGACCTGTGGCCCTATTTCTATGGTGGAACACCATGGAATAAGCCCAGAAGTGCCCTCCCTAGGCCCCAGGGGCACCCCCACCCACACTAGAGGGACTGCGAGGATGGGGGACCCCATCCCAGGTAAGTACAGGTAAGTACAGGTAAGTGCATTTTATTTTTGAAAGTGCCATAGGGGGCCCTGAAATGGGCCCCCATACATGGCACAAGGTGCAATGGCCATGCCCAGGGGACCCCTGTCCTCTGTGCTGGCCACTGGGTTGGTGGGCATGACTCCTGCCTTTTCTAAGGCAGGAGTCATGTGGCATGGTAGGTTTAGCACCATAAAATGACGCTAATCTGGTTAGAGTAATTTTTTTTACTCTAACCTGCCTAAAGCCATTTTTTGGTGCTAAACCCTCTTCTTCTATACTGCCAGCCCCACCCGACTAAAGTCATTTTTTAAAACTCTAGCCTACCCTTTGCACTGGCTTGCACCATTCCATAAATATGGTGCCCAGCTGGTGCACAGAAATGGTGCAAGCCGGTGCTAAACTTTTTGGTGCAAAACTGAGTTAGTGCAGTTTTGCAGCAAAAAGTATAAATAAGGGCCAATATTTTGTACGTTTGCGCCACTTTTGTGTCATAAAATGACGTTAATGCGGTGCAAAAAAAGTTTAAATCAGGGCCTTGGTGCTAGATGGGTCTAGCACCAAAGTATAAATATGGAGTTAGTTTTGCACCGAATTAGAGTAAAAAAAATGACACTAATTCGGTGCAAACAGAGTATAAATATGCTGCAGAGTATAAATATGCCCCTAAATATGGCATTAAGGCCATAGAGTCTTTTTTTGCATGGGAACGCCTACCTTGCGTCTCATTAAGGCAAAGTAGGTCTCCACTTTCAAAAAATGACTTTAACTCTATAAATTTGGTGCTAGAGGGGTCTAGCACCAAAGTATAAATATGGAGTTAGTTTTGCACCGAATTAGAGTAAAAAGAAAATGACACTAATTTGGTGCAAACAGAGTATAAATATGCCCCATAGTTCCTGAATCGTGGCACGGTCAAACCGGTAGGTGACGATGATATGTCTTTCTTCCATTGTCAACAGGTCCACCAGCGGTTGGTACACCGGAGGATTCCTCCATCTTCTCATATGTCCCAGCTGACGGTGCCTAAGAAGGACAACAGCGAAGAACCAGTCACTATTCCTCCAGGTATGTACCCACTGTTACACACAAGACTACACCAGACAAAAAAGCCTTCCTGTATGTGTGTTGAGTATAGGCCTAGCTATGCGTGACGCAGTAGGAAATGAAGCCATGTGGGCCCCTGAAATGGCGGCTGCCTGACCTCTAAACTGGGACAATGGGATTGTGGGGTAACTGCGCTGGCATTGCACACCGTCGCGGTAGGCGGTCGTAGACCGCGGCGCAATGCTGCATTGGTTATAATTGGACCCTATGGGTCCCAGGAGCCAATTAACAGGTGCGCCGGCGGTGATGATGCACACCGCCGCAGACGTCACCACCGCGGACGTCACCGCCATTTTCTATCTGTTCACTCACTAGATACCTGACCTTTGACAGGAGAGGACCTACACTGCTAGTGCTGCTGTGACCTCGGTCTGGAAGCGACGATGGCTGCTGCGTCTGGGGAAAGGGCCCCTGCCTTCACTGCACAGGAGTTGGAGAAACTTGTGGATGGGGTCCTCCCCCCGTACACGCTACTCCACAGTCCTCCAGACCAACAGGTTAGTACACAGGGAGCACGTTGTATGGGCTAGGCCTGAGTGGAAAGGGCTGGGTGGAAGAGGGAAGGGGGCAGAGTTCATAGATCAGTTATGAATGGGAATGAATGGGCCACATGGCCAGAGTAGGGAGGGGGCCACTCACATTGACGGTGCAGTTGGTAATGACTGTTCCTCTTTCCTTGTGCATGTCATGTAGGTCAGCGCCCACCAGAAGAGGGACATTTGGAGTGCCATCGCCAAGGAGGTCCGGACCCTGGGGGCCCACCAGAGACGGGGCACCCACTGCCGTAAGAGATGGGAGGACATTCGCCGCTGCAGCAAGAAGATGGCGGAGGCTCAGCTGGGGATGTCCTCCCAACGTGGGAGGGGTGCCCATCGCACCATGACCCCCCTGATGTTCCAGATCCTGGCGGTGGCCTACCCGGAGTTGGATGGGCGCTTGAGGACATCACAGCAGACACAAGGGGGTGAGTACAACGTCATTCAGCAGACTTTGCGTGCAGTGGAGGGGTCTGGGTGGGGGAGGTGGGCTGTGGGTGTCCCTAGGCCAGGGCGAGTTAGTTAGGCAAGGCCCCTCCGTAATGTAGGCCATGTGGCACTCAACCCCACCTCAGCAGAGTGCCAAGTTGAGGTATAGTTGCCCCTGTGGCATCCATGTGCGCAGATTTCCAACATTGCCATGTAGGCCATGTCCCAGAAATTGCATGTGCAGAGGTCAGGAGCACGGCATAATGCAGGGGGCTGCTGTGTCTGTCTTGTCCGCCAACGTAGCGGCATGCCATGCACTAAAACTCTCTTTCTTATGTCTCCCCCCCTTTTCCTGCTCTCCCTGTCCTTTTGTACATCAGCATCATCAGGCAGAGGTACAGTGGCACCGGAGCACGAGGGAGATGCATCCCACATGGCCATGGAGGGCCACACCACAGACTCTGAATGCACCAGTGGGACGGAGGGCGAGGGGAGCTTCACGTCGGCCACCGGATCACCAACCAGCGACACAGACTCGTCCGCCGATGGGAGCTCCCATGTGGTGGCGGCACCACCTGTGCACCCCACATCTACAGGTACAGCCGCCACCCCCCTTCCAGCACCGCCCTCCCAGCAGCCCCTCAGCGTTCACCCCGTGCCCGCTCACCCAGGAGGGTGGACATCACCTTCGCCCCAGGCACCTCAGCCCCTGCCCCAGTCACCCCTGCTGCCCTCAGTGAGAGGCCATTGACCTCCTCAGGTCACTCACTGTTGGGCAGTCTACCATTGTGAATGCATCCAGGGTGTAGAAAGGGAGTTGCAACACGGTAATGCATTCCTGGAGGGCATTCATTCTGGTCAGGCAGCCCTTCAGCGAACCCCGCAATCTCTGGCCTCAGCACCACACACACCACAGGCACTCACGCAAGCCTCACCCACATACAGACACAGCAACATCCACTGTCTCCACTGTGTCCCCCTCCCCCTCTTCTCCCTCCTCCCTCCCAGTCTTGTCTACACACACACCTGCATGCACCGCATCTACAGGCACTAGGACTCGCACCAGGACACCCAGCACCACAAGCCGCTCACCTGCACTCACCACCTCCACTGCCATTTACACGTCCCCTGTGTCCTCTCCCAGTGTGTCTGTGACGCCCCCTCCCAAAGTACACAAACGCCGGCAATCACTCACCCAACATCCATCCACCTCACAACAGCCTCCAGTTCCTGCACCTGCACCCAAAACACCTAAAGTGACACCTCCTACAACCACCTCCTCTTCCTCCACTCCCAAAGCCCCTCCAGCTACCCATCCCAATGTTCGTCAGAAACTGTCCCTCTGTCAAATTGACCTTTTTGCCCCCAACCCCCCCCTCCAATTCATCAGTCCCGTCGTAGCGCCTCAGCCAAAAAGCCTCCAGTACCAGTGGTGCGTGTTCCAGGTTTTTGGAGTGCACCGTCCACAAGGGCAGTCAGTAGGACCCGGAGCCAAGGCACTGGCAGCCCACCCCCTGTGAAGGCTCTGAAAATGGAGAGTGGACGACAGGACCGTCTTAAGAACCCTGGTGGGACAACAAGTGACATGGCATCGAAGGGGATTGGTGAATCAGCTGTAACTCCAACAAAGTTGGGAAAGGTCCAGAGGAAGTCTGCCCAGCCTGTTGTGAGTGTCACGGCGGAGAAGTGCGCCATCATTTCCGGCGGTCCAGACACAACCACCAGCACCGTTGTCACTGGTCCAGAGACCACCGCCAGAGTCACAGCCCAGGAGGGCACAAGTATCGTTACTGGTCCAGAGACCACCGCCGGAGTCACAGCCCAGGAGGGCACAAGTATTGTCACTGGTCCAGAAACCACCGCCGGAGTCACAGCCCAGGAGGGCACAAGTATCGTCACTGGTCCAGAAACCACCGCCGGAGTCACAGCCCAGGAGGGCACAAGTATCGTCACTGGTCCAGAGACCACCGCCGGAGTCACAGCCCAGGAGGGCACAAGTATCGTTACTGGTCCAGAGACCACCGCCGGAGTCACAGCCCAGGAGGGCACAAGTATCGTCACTGGTCCAGAAACCACCGCCGGAGTCACAGCCCAGGAGGGCACAAGTATTGTTACTGGTCCAGAAACCACCGCCGGAGTCACAGCCCAGGAGGGCACAAGTATCGTCACTGGTCCAGAAACCACCGCCGGAGCCACAGGTCAGGAGGGCACAAGTATCGTCACTGGTCCAGAGATCACCGCTGGAGTCACAGCCCAGGAGGGCACAAGTATCGTCACTGGTCCAGAAACCACCGCCGGAGTCACAGGCCAGGAGGGCACAAGTATCGTTACTGGTCCAGAGACCACCGCCAGAGTCACAGCCCAGGAGGGCACAAGTATCGTCACTGGTCCAGAAACCACCGCCACAGTCACAGCCCAGGAGGGCACAAGTATCGTTACTGGTCCAGAGACCACCGCCAGAGTCACAGCCCAGGAGGGCACAAGTATCGTCACTGGTCCAGAAACCACCGCCGGAGTCACAGCCCAGGAGAGCACAAGTATTGTCACTGGTCCAGAAACCACCGCCGGAGTCACAGGCCAGGGGGGCCAGGATGCCACAGCCCCGCTGGGCAATGATGGAATGTCATGCCACACACCAATGCCCAGTGTAGAGATCGTCATGCCACACACCAATGTCCAGTGTGGAGATCGTCATGCCACACACCAATGTCCAGTGTGGAGATCGTCATGCCACACACCAATGTCCGTATCAGAACCGCCATGTCAAAGCACCGCTGAACAGGGCAAAGACCGCCATGGCAAAGCACCGCTGAACAGGGCAAAGACCGCCATGGCAAAGCACCGCTGAACAGGGCAAAGACCGCCATGGCAATGCATCGCTGAACAGGGCAAAGACCGCCATGTCAAAGCACCGCTGAACTGTCCTGAACCGTCATGTCAAAGCACCGCTGAACAGGGCAAAGACCGCCATGGCAATGCATTGCTGAACAGGGCAAAGACCGCCATGGCAAAGCACCGCTGAACAGGGCAAAGACCGCAATGGCAAAGCACTGCTGAACTGTCCTGAACCGCCATGTCAAAGCACCGCTGAACAGGGCAAAGACCGCCATGGCAATGCATCGCTGAACAGGGCAAAGACCGCCATAGCAAAGCACCGCTGAACAGGGCAAAGACCGCCATGGCAAAGCACCGCTGAACAGGGCAAAGACCGCCATGGCAAAGCACCGCTGAATAGGGCAAAGACCGCCATGGCAAAGCACCACTGAACAGGGCATGCAGCGTGTAGGAATGAATGGACCGCCACATCAGGCATCCTTATCCCATGTGCAGCTGGGACAGTGACAGGACAGGTAGTTTCACGTGGAGACTCATCCAGTCTGGGCACCAGCCCCCCTCCAGAACCAGTGGAGACTGTTATCCACTTGAGAGACTGTGGCTTTACACTCCCCAGGATGGCACAGTGGGCAAACCACCCACTGTAGAGACTTGAGAGACTGTGGCTTTGCACTCCCCAGGATGGCACAGTGGGCAAGCCACCCACTGTAGAGACTTGAGAGACTGTGGCTTTGCACTCCCCAGGATAAAGCAGTGGGCAAGCCACCCACTGTAGAGACTTGAGAGACTGTGGCTTTGCACTCCCCAGGATACATCAATGGGCATGGAGCCCCGTCGTGGATCTGGCTTCACATTCATCTGGCTGAGGTGCCCCCCCTTCCCTTCCCCCTGAGGTGCCTGTTTTCTTTCTATATGATGCCCCGGCAGTGTTCTCTCCGATTTTGGTCAGGTATCTATTGTGGGCCTCGCCCATGCATTTGTGGACTGTTGGTGCACGGACATTGTTGTGTACATTTCTGCACTACTTCTCGGATTGTATGTGTAAATAAGAGTGATTTTGATATATATATATCTGTATATTTTTGTATGACATGTATATTGGCACATTACAATGTTTGGCCGAACTTCACATTGTCTTTTCATTCTTCCGGGGGGATTGTGGGTTGTTACTGTTATTTTTGTGACTGCATTGGTGTGTATGTTGAGATATGCGAGGGTGGGGGTGTTTGGTGGGTGTCCCCCTAACTTTTGCCTCCCCCCTCCCCGTGTCGTAGGTGCAGTACTCACTGGTATCTTCTGCGCCTACGTAGCTGTTGGTCGTAAAGGAGCAGAAAAACAAGCGCAGGGAGTATTTGGAGTTTAGGCTCCATGGTGTCCTCGTTCCTCGTGGGATGTGTTCAGGTGAGCGTTTTCCCATAGCAAAAGCTGTTTCCGACGTGTTTTTATCCGCGGTGAATCCGCCCCGGAAAAGGTGACGGATTGGTGGGTTGTAATAGTGTGGGCGGTACATTGTCTCCCGCCTGTCTGTTGGCGGTAACCGCCGCGCTGTTTGTCTGTACCGCCGTGGCGGTCGGAGTGTTAAAGTGGATGTCTTTGTTGGCGGTTTCCGCCACAGTCATAATTCCCTTTTTTTTCCGCCGCCCTGTTTGCGGTCTTACCGCCGCTTTAACACCGTCCGCCAGGGTTGTAATGACCCCCATAGTGCTATATTATATAAGTGGTACAGTAGGAGCTTTGCATGTCTCCTGGTTCAGCCTCAGCTGCTCTGCTATAGCTACCTCTATCACCCTAAGCTGCTAGAATACTACTAATCTACTAATAAGGGATAACTGGACCTGGCATAAGGTGTAAGTACCATCAGGTACCCACTATAAGCCAAGCCAGCCTCCCACAGATAGCACTTGCGCAAGAGGGGGGATCCCAGTGGTGTGACGGATAGCAGAAATCAGGTCAGGCTCCAATTGGGCACTGAGGTCTGTGATTGTGGCCCTGTGAAGTCTATCGGTGAGGATAATTGCCTTGTTTGCCTGATACATGGAGACGCATATGTGCACAGCTCCTTCATTTTCCTTTTTAAGCACTACTACTTTGGGAAAAGCCATGGTGTTGAACCAGTGGAATGCTCAATAATGTAACGTTTCAGTAACTAGTCAAGTTCTTTTTCAGCAGCAACTTGTAAATGCAAAACAACTTTTCTATGTCCCTGAGCAACAGGGCGGACATATTCATTAATATGCAGGTTTATTTCATAATCTTTGGCTTTCCTAAACCATGAAATATTGAAGGGAATTGACTTACTATTTTGCGATGAGCATTCATGTTGTAATTCACATAAATCAGTCCCATATCAGCAGCTGTGTTGAAACTGAGCAAACAGACACTTGAAATTGTAACTTGAAGCACATGGGTCACTTGTACCTTAGATTTACTATTTATACAAATAAACCTGGACTCTTTATGGATGTCAATGCACTTTGGTCTTCAACAGCATAAGCCTTGGTAATGGAGACGGTTCATTGTATTTTTCTTTAGGCATTATGGCCCATATTTAAACTTTTTTAGCGCCGCATTTGCGTCGCTTTTTGACGCAAAAACGGCGCAAACTTGCAAAATACAATTGTATTTTGCAAGTTTGCGCCGTTTCTGTGTCACAAAATGACGCAAATGCGGCACTAAAAAAGTATAAATATGGGTTTATATTTATTGATGCACCACTGTTGGTGATGAAAGGTATCAAACAATTATTTGTTTTACTGTAATCTTTTGACAGTGTTTGTATGATTTGGCTGCTCTGGCATGTCAACTTTTCTTCACATGCGACCAGTCAGAAATGTGCACGTATCTCTGAAATAAACATCAACATGGCGCAATCACTTTCCTCACTTTAACTTATTATTGAGGCCAAAGAAGTGTTTGACAATGATTTAGATGACGGTCAACTTAATTTTGTATCTATTTGCTTCAATTGTTGTCATCTCTTGGCCTTCTGGGTATGCGTCAAATATTGCTTCTGGAACTTTCTAGCAGCTATTTTGTCTTTGCGCTGTAAAACACGTATTTATTCCTTTGCTTTAATCATCGTCACGTAATGGTTCTCTTTCTCACAGCCTTTATATATCTGTCCAAAGATGAGACACTTTCCATCATGGTGAAATGAATATTCACATCTTAAACACAACTTCTTTTCACATGTAGACATCAATTTGTGTCCTTCATCCTTTTGCCTGGGTACCCGCCAATGACTAAATCACACTCTGAGCTGTAAATGACACATCTTTTTTCCTGTGTGTGTCCCTGTGAACTCCCACTTCTAAACCAATCTTTCATTACAATCTGCTCTAGCGATTATGTCACGCTGATACAGAGTCAGTTAGGAGTCAGAAAGGTTCCATCCTAAAACCTACAAGACACTACAATAGTGTTAAACTTAAAATGTTTAGGATAGCATTGACATACAAGTTAGCTCAGTGGACCACCAAGGTAGACAGAAGTGAGAACAAGATTCATAATAAGAACTTGGTGAACAAGCAGAAATTGAAAGTTTAGACAGACAAGAGAAGACATGCAAAAGACATCACATTTGAAAGAAGAGATATGGTGATCTTCCGACGGATATATGAAAGAATGTTCCATATCATGCTGCACCTTTCCAAGTGGTGCCTGCCAAGGGACACATGGTGACTGTCCTGCATCCTAGGAAGTTTGTTACCAGAGTTTCATTTTACTTTAGACCTGTGATTTATCACTCTTCAAATTGAAATGGTTAAAGAAAGACTGACCCTGAAAGCTCAGTGACTGCTGCTAGCTCTTCACCATCTCTTGCAATCTCTGATACTGAAGATGACAGCTTCCAGCAACCAGATCGGGTTGAATGATAAAAGTGATAAGAAGACTGATCAAACAGATCTGATTGTACATGTTTTTATATGTGTATTACTACTGACTTTGTAAAAAAATATATATATTGAACAGAGGGGAAGATGTAGTGTCTTTCAAGTTTTACAGCAGAACCTTTTTGTCTCCAATTAGACTCTATAGCAGTGTGATATTATCGCTAAAATAGAATGTAATGAAAGCTTGGTTTAGAATGTGAGAGTTCAGCAGTGCACACAGAAGACTAAAGCCATCTGATTCATGGCTTTGTGTGAGGAATAGTCATTGGTAGGCACCCAGCCTGGGGAGAATGCTATAACTCTGACAATAGATGAAGACCCTTCTTGAAGGAAAACCAAAACATTCACCTCCATAGAGGAACCATTGTTTGAAATCTCCCTTGATATTCTCCTGAAATGAAATGAGAGGGAGTGGAAAGAAAGCTGACAGTGGCCCCAGAGGACAGAAACAAAGCCCGGCAGCCAGCAAACAAGCTCTACCTGAAGGAAATCTGGAGCAAAATGTTGGTTGATGTGCATCAACACTAGGAAATAAGGTAGGACCTGAACCTCTGTGCAATTTGGTAACATTTTTTGAACTACATACAATCGCTAGAAGAACATAAAGAGTGAGCTCAATTAGTTCATCAATATGTTATTCCTCCTTACCATGTGGATTTCAGTCAATGAGCTCTATTGCCCCTCCACCCAAGGGCCAAGCAAGAAGACCTCCTCTGCCAGTCACAAACAGTAAGGCCCGTATTTATACTTTTTTTGCGCCGCATTTGCGTCGTTTTTTGACGCAAAAACGGTGCAAACTTGCAAAATGCCATTGTATTTTGTAGGTTTGCGCCGTTTTGCGTCAAAAAGCGGCGCAAATGCGGCGCTAAAAAAAGTATAAATACTGCCTAAATGTCCTATGATAATACTGAGAAGCTTTTGCTATTATGTTTGCTTGACTATTTGTGTCTCACCCTGGACAACCTTTTAAATGCTCAGAGCCTCATTAGAACCTTGGATAACTTTTACTAGTTATATGCCTGTGCCCTCACTAATGACGATCAGAGACCCTGAATTGCGAAGTAGGCCAGAAGCACTACAAACCATAGTCAATTATATCCGTTACCATAACCAATAGTCTATTAAAATCAATAGGAAATCTGCCTAGTTGAGCAGAGAACAAAAATAACAGAATCTGAATCTTGATCAATGTCTACACAAAAATCAGTTGTTCAAAATGAAGACTGCTGGGCTTCCGAGGCATGAAGTATTTTATTTTGGCCCCAAGATTCAGTCTTATCCCTTTAGACTACAAACATGGGCTTTCGTGTATAAATAGAATAAACATTTAGGGGCATATTTATACTCTGTTTGCGCTGAATGTGTGGCAAATATTTTGACGCACAATCAGCACAAACTCTGCCCCATATTTATACTTTGACGTCCGACCCCGCGGGCGTCAAAATTCCACCATGTGCGTCATTTTTTGGAAGGGGGAACCAGCCTTACGTTAATTATATGCAAGGTAGGCGTTCCCTTCCAAAAAATGACTTTAAGGCCTGTGCCCCATATTTATACTCTGATGTAATTTTGACGCACAGGAGGGGGTGGGCCTTAAAAAACGACGCACAGCCTGATGGGCGCCGTTTTTTAATGCCTGGGTCAGGGCAGGCGTTAAGGGACCTGTGGGCTCGGAAGGAGCCCAGAGGTGCCCTCCCCTGCCCCCAGGGACACCCCCTGCCACCCTTGCCCACCCCAGGAGGACACCCAAGGATGGAGGGACCCATCCCAGGGCAGGAAAGGTAAGTTCAGGTAAGTATTTTTTTCCAATATTTTTTGTGGCATAGGGGGGCCTGATTTGGGCCCCCCTACATGCCACTATGCCCAATGACCATGCCCAGGGGACATAAGTCATTGGGCAAGGGGGCATGACTCCTGTCTTTGCTAAGACTGGAGTCATGTCAATGGAGGTTGCGCGTCAAAAAAAATCGCGCAAATCCGGTTGGAGGCCTGAATTTTGCCTCAGACCTAACTTGCCCCATTTTTTGACGCACAACCCCCATTTTTCCATACGCCGGCGCTGCCTGGTGTGAGTCATTTTTTTTTACGCACACCAGTCCGCAGCGCCGGCTAACGTCATTCCATAAATAAGGCGCCCGCATGGTGCTTTGGAATGGCGTTAGCCGGCGGTAAAATTTTTGACGCACAAAGGCAGGAGCCTCCCAGTGCTTTGTCCATCTCCTGGTCACTTTTCACTTGGATTTCAATGTGGAAGGATCACTTACTTTGTCTCCTGGATGGACCCATGGACTTAAGGACAAGTAAGTTAAAAGAGATATTGAAAAATGGTGTTGTTTGTTTGCCTGGGCATGCACGAGTATTTCTTTGTACTTTAATTTGATTTTACAATTTTTATAGTAGGGAGTGCCCTGGAGTTATTTATTTTGCATTTCATTCATAATTTCCATCTTTTGAAAGGAAAATTGTTGCACAGCTCAGTACCTTTTCTACATGTTTGTAACATTTGCAATATTATTTTACTATGTGACCTAGATATCCAAATGGCAATCTAGTCAGTAGGCCCAGTACTAATAGTCATCAGTGCATGAAATAAATGTTTCAGTGATATATGTTTTAAAAACTTCTTTTAGGGCACGGATGGCATTGGATTAAATTAAACATTTAGGCTTTTTTTGTATTTAATTTATTTTTGCAAAATATGCTGTGTAGTAATATTTGATGGCATAGGAGGATGTGTGTACTGTTGTGAAATTTTCATAGTTAAGTTAATTTTCGTGTTTTGTATTGCTGAATTAATGTTATTGTTATCTTCAGTGTTACCACCTTGTCTCCTTATGACCAGTGTGTGTATGTGTGTGTGTTTGTCATTGTCGACGATTGGTCTTTAATCTCTATGTAGTGTGGCCAGTGGCTATTTTGTGTAGTCGATGTCCATAGACTTGCATGTGTTCTTTGTTCTCCATGCCTCCTTGTTCGCAGTTGTTGTTTGACCATGTAGATGGTGGTTATTTTCCAGCCAGGGTGTCTTTGCCATTGGCATGAATATGCTCTTTCTTTGTTGTCCTTGCTCCTTGTTATTTGACCATGTAGCTGGCAGCCATTTTGTGCATGGGGCCAGTGTTCCTTTGCCATAGGCTTGCAAGTGTTCTTTCTTTGTTCCCCATGCCTCCTTGTTGTTATTGTTTGACTTTGTGGCTCACAGACAATTTGTGCATGCAGCCAGTGTTCCTTTGCCATAGGCTTGTATGGGTTCGTTCTTTGTTCCCAATGCTTCCTTGTTGTTGTTTGACCATGTGGTTGGCAGCCATTTTGTGCATACAGCCAGTGTTTCTTTGCCATAGGCTTGCATGTGTTCTTTCTTTGTTCCCCATGCCTCTTTGTTGTTTGACCATCTGGCTGCCAAACATTTTGTACAGACAGCCAGTGTTCCTTTGCCTTGGGCTTGCATTTGTCCTTTCTTTGTTTGCCATGCCTCTTTGCTCCATGTTGTTGTTTGACCATTTGGCTGGCAGCCATTGTGTCTACCCAGCCACTGTCCCTTTGCCATAGGCTTGCATATATTTCTTTTTTACCATACCTCCTTGCTCCATGTTGTTGTTTGACCATGTGGCTGTCAGCCATGTGGTGCATGCAGCCAGTGTTCCTTTGCCATAGGCTTACATGTGTTCTTTATTTGTTTCCCATTCCTCCTTGCTCCTTGTTGTTATTGTTTGACCATGTGACTGGCAGCCATTTTGTGCATGCAGCCATTGTTCCTTTGCCATAAGCTTGCATGTCTTCTTTCTTCGTTCCACATGCCTCCTTATTGTTTGACCATGTGGCAGACAGACATTTTGTCCATCCAGCCAGTGTCCCTTTACCATAGGCTTGCATGTGTTCTTTGTTTGCCATGTCTCCTTTCTCCTTGTTGTTGTTTGACCAAGTGGCTTACAGCCATTTTGTGCATGCAGCCAGTGTTCCTTTGCCACATGATTTCATGTGTTCTTTCTTTGTTCCCCATGTTTCCTTGCTCCTTGATGTTGTTGTTTGACCAAGTGAATGGCAGCCATTTTGTGCATGCAGCCAATGTTCCTTTTACATAAGCATGCATGTGTTCATTCTTTGTTTGCCAGGCCTCCTTGCTGTTGTTTTTTAATCACGTAGCTATTGACCATTTTGTCCATCCAGCCAGTGTCCCTTTGCCATAGGCTTGCATGTGCTCTTCTTCGTTTCCCATGCCTCCCTGCTCCTTGTTGTTTGACCATGTGGCCGACCGCCATTTTGTTAATGAGCCAGTGTATCTTTGCAATAGGCTTGAATGTGTCTTTCTTTGTTCATCATTTCCCCTTGCACCTTATTGTTGTTTTTTGACCATGTGGCTGGCAGTCATTTTGTGCATGCAGCCTTTTTTCCTTTGCATGGGCTTGTAAGTGTTCTTTCTTTGTTCCCCATGCCTCCTTGCTTCTTCTTGTTGTTGTTTGACCATGCTGCTGGCAGCCATTTTGTCCATCTAGCCAGTGTCTCTTTGCCTTAGGCTTGCACATATTTTTTTTTTTGCCATGCCTTCTTGCTCCTTGTTGTTATTTGACCATATGGCTGGCAGCCCTTTTGTCTATCCAGCCAGTGTCCCTTTCCTATAAGTTTCCATGTGTTTTTTTTTGCCATGCCTCCTTGCTCCTTCTTTTGTTTGCCATGTGGCTGGCAGTCATTTTGTGTGTCCAGCCAGTGTGTCTTTGCCATTGGCTTATATACAAACATTGTTAATTAGTGATAATATGTTCATTTTAATTTTCTATTTTATTTTTTTATTTTTATTTTCTATTTTCATTTTCAATTCAATTGTGCATTTCAATTGTTCATTTCAATTTTTTATTTTTTATTTGTTATTTTAGTTTTTTATTCTACTTTTTAATTATTTGTTTTGATTTTGTTTTTTTAATTTAATTAAACTTTAGTTTTTTACCTTTTTTTAATTAAAATTTTAATTCTGCATTTTGCCTTTTTTCAACCTTCCATATCCATTCGTCCATCCATCCACCAAAGAAGAACAGCCACACTACAGCATTTGGTTTCTTGAGGTGTATAATAATTCCATTTCCTCCTGGACACCATGACTGCAGAGCACTGCAGGCAACTCAGTAGCACTTTTTTTAATGATTATTCCTTTTCCCTAGACCACCTTCCAGCATAGGTTTTTTAAAGGATTATTCCATTTACCCATGGAACTCTCTTTGACTTCCCCAGGCGTCCCCCTTAAAACAGATGGAGATAAACAAAAGAGCTATACCTGCAGGTTGTGCCGCCTGATTTTAAAGGAAACTCTGTGGTGTAGTGGTGTAGTTTGACTTTAAAATATATGATTAAGTTTCACATTTACTAAAAAGTAACCAACTGTGCAAAGATTGCATTTGACTGTACTATTTCAACCTGCAACAATGCCACTTTTCATAAACTACATGTTTTTCTTCCTTGGAGGCTTTTAGGTACACAAGAGAAGAAACGTCACATCACTCGCAGTACTGCCAAACAGAAGGCCAATACAGTTAGTCCTCCAATCTATTTTGTTTGCGCAGCTTAGTGCCACAGCCAACTTAAAGCTTGACTGGCCCCAAAGAAAGTTGCTCCCAAGAAAGTGGCCAGTAAGAAGAAGCAGTTTTCCACTAGTGGCATGCCGACTGCAACATTGTTCTTTTGGAATCAACGGCTCCCAGATCTCCAGCAAGAAAAATGCAGGGTACTACTCCACCGCCTTCTCCAAGCACCACTTCTGATGATGATGAATGGGGCATGGAGTGGACCATCGCAGATTCCGGGAAAGGCCAGGAGAGGCAAGAGAAAAGGAAAGTTCCACAAAGCCTTAAAATTATGGAAGGGGATGATGTTGAGGAGGATGATGATGATACCAAGCCATTTATTGTGGAACCTGGCACAGAGGAGTCCAGCATTACTATCCAACCTTCTCTGAGCGACGTGGTGCAGACACAGGAGGAGAACATTACAATATGCTCCATGTTACATGCAAGTGTTCGTTGAGGTAAGCCTGGTTCACAATACTGTACTGGAGGCTAGAAGATCCACATCACACAATCAGGTGGAAGAGCACCTTGAAAAATTGGTCAAAATGGTGGCGGTGGTGAAGGTAAGGAGAGCCAGGAAACAAGTTGCAACTGGTCAAACCCCGTGAAAGGTGAGGAAGAAGAGGGTGACATTCTTACCCTAAGGAGCCCTGTCCCCAGAGGTGCACCAGAATCACCTGCCTTAGTGACCTCTGAGTGGCACAGGAAGAGTCAGATGGAGACACCACAGCATACGGTGAATGCACCACAATGCACATTGAGTCTGCCACCACCTACATCTCAAAAGTCACCTGAATCAGTGGCCGCACAAAATAAGAAAATCCAGGTTACAATTACAGGCAAGTTTAGGCAGGAGGGGCCCTATGACAGCAGACACTCAATGGCATGTTTGTAAAATGAGAAGGTGGCAAATTGTTAGCACTGGACCTCCTCCTGTTTTCTTTTATGGAAGGAGTGGAATTCTTAGAGTTTGTGGCAGCCATCCGCCTGAAATGGAAGGTTCTAAATTGGACCTATTTTGTCAGAGTTGCTGTTCCAGTGCTGTATTATGACGTTCTGAAATTGGATGGACAAGCTTTGCAGCAAAGTGCTCTCCACACTATCCACCTGATGACAGACGTGGACGAGTTGTCAGGTGATGGATTACAGGTAAGTCACTGCACACGAAGGAGCATACTCATACTTGTTTAACACCAAATTTGCATCATTTTTTTATGCACCTTTGGTGCAAAACTAACTCAATATTTATACTTTGGTGCTAGACCCGTGTAGCGTCAAATTTATGGAGTTAAAGTAATTTTTTGCACATGGAAACCTACCTTGTCTCAATGAGATGCAAGGTAGGCGTTCCCGTGCAAAAAATGACTCTATGGCCTTAGCGCTATATTTATCCCCCTGTGCTAAAATCACACGGGGAGGAGGGCTCAAATAATGGTGCAAAGCTTGCTTTGCACCATTATTTAACACCTGGGTCAGGGCAGGCATTAGGGAACCTGTCGGCCTATTTTCATGGTGGAAAACCATGGAATAAGCCCACAGGTGACCGCCTCAGGGATACCCCCACCCACACTAGAGGGACAGCGGAGGATGAGGGATCTCATACCAGGTAAGTATGGGTAAGTACAGGTAACAGTTGTTTTTTTTAGTGCCAATGTGGTTCCTGAAAGGGGCCCCTGTATATGGCACTGGGTGCAATGGGCATGCTTAGGGGACCCTGGTCCCCTGTGCTCGCCATCGAGGTGGTGGGCATGACTCATGTCTTTTCTAAGACAGGATTTATGTGGTATTGATGGTTTTGTGTCAGAAAATGATGCTAGGCTGGTTAGAGTCATTTTCTTTTACTCTAACCTGCCGAATGTCATTTTTTGGTGCAAAACCCCCTACCGCCAGCCCAGCCGGCTAATGTCATTTTTTTATACTAGCCTACCCTTTGCACGATTCCATAAATATGGTGCCCTGCTGGTGCTCAGAAATGGTGCAAGCCGGTGTTAAACTTTTTGATGCAAAACTGCGTTAGTGCAATACCAGCAACAAGAACACCAGCACCAACAGCATCAGAAGAATCAGATTTAGTCCCTGCTTTGGCTTGGTTTCAAGTGGCAGGCCTTAAGTCCAGTGCAGAGGCGAATGCAGAAGAGGTCAAGCAAGTGTCAGCACCAATGACAGTTCAAATGTTGTTCTAGGAGTATTTGGATGACCCAAAAGAGGTGTATGTGGATCAGAACCAATTGGTATCTTGGTATTGGAAGATGCACCAATGGCCAGAGTTCATCAGGCTAGCAGTAAAGTATCTGTTTGTGCTGTAGCCAACGTGTCTGGTGAACATGTGTTCAGTGCAGCTGGTGCAGTTTTTACAGTGAGAAGGACCAGTCTGTCGCCTCAAAATGTTGAGTGATTAACCATGATCAAAATAAACCAGTATTTTATTCCACTTGATTATACTGTTCCTGAACCCCACAGGAGAAGGAAGAGGATGATTGGTCCAAATCAAGTGTGTTTGCAGACCAACGTCTGGGTGAACCACTTGAGTTTGAGGATGAACTCTACTTCCCAGATTGAGCATGCCAATGACACCATAGAGCTTTTTTATTATTTCTCATTGAACTTCTTTCTTTCTTTTCAAATACAATTGCTAGTGGAACATTATGTTTGTGTTCATTGTATACTTCCCCATAATTTTTTAATTACTTATTATTATATGGAAGGATTGGAGTTGTACCTGTTTGCAGTGAAGAAGCACCCACATTCCCTTCAGAAGAATGGAGGTGATACCAGCCTCCCTCACATGTGGTTGTCTATTTTTTTAACATCAACTAATAGGCTGACTCAGAGGATTATTGATTAAAAGACTGCCAGTGCCACTGCCAATTTCCAATGTGCTGCTACTTGCTACCAACAGAGGAGATATTATTTTGTTCAAATCACATGCTCGGATTTGAAGCACTAACTACCAACTTTTGCACCAGTGAGTAGTGATATATTGAGTGATTGTCAGTGATGATTGATGATGTATGTGGTGGCTGACAGTGAGGGAGGGGGATCAACAAATTCAACTGTAAGCTTGATTCTGATGGTTTGCAAAGTTTGGGGGCTAATGAGTAATATTTTTTTCCTGAAAGTGATTGGTCTATCAAACGTAGTGAAATTTAACTGCAGGGTTCATTTCTTTTTTCTGTTTCCTCAGACCAGACCAGTCACTTAATTTACAAAACAGAAATGCTCACAAAAGAATCCAGTTCTGTTTCTCTATTTGTTCTTCAACAGCAGTGCACTTGACTACACAGGTCTTCCTCACTCGGTTTGGGTCTGGGATCGAGCTCCTCAGAATTTGAAGGAGGAGGATGGAAGGACTCAGTGAGGGACTAACTCGACACCTAGAAAGTTATCGACATCAAAGAGAAACCATGATGATGGCAAAGACTCTTAGGCCTAGTACTCACTCAGCTCTGTGGACTGGAGGAAGGTGCTTTGTGGGGAAATGCTGCTGAGTATGTCTTTGTCACACCTTTTCCCAAATCCCCTTTCCAAACCATTCATCAAGACCCCTAACCCTCATCCCCAGCTGCGTGATTTATTGAGGTGTCTTAATTTGACACCATAAATGGATCACAGACTTGATGGGGTGGATGTGTTGAAAGTGACATCAACTCACAGCATAACCTTCTATTACCTGAACAGTATTTCACATCGGCAGTATCATCATCATCAACAGTAAAGTCTGCTATGTTGTGTGTTGCATGAATGATTAACCTTGTTCAACCAATCTTGACTGTGAGCCATCTTCGCTTGACTCCATGATTTCATTTTCTTAAGTTTAGTTTTTGAATACTAGCTCCCCACCATTGCTCAGGAGAAGCTGATATTGCTAGTTTATATTATCATATCAGTTCTTCTTTGTTGTGTGCCAATACTGTCATTATGATAGACTGGTGTCCGTCTTCTTAAATTTATGATATAATATGACCCACTAACTCTCTGTTTTCTTTCAATCTAATTGACAGTGATGGATACCCTTTGATTAATCCTGCTGTGAGTGGTATGTTCTTTCCTCCCTGTTAGTGTGATAGCATGCAACTACTACTAGCTTCGACCCCCCCTAAGGTGCTACCTTGGGAAAAACCCTGCATTAAGAAGACTCCCTCACTTCATCTATTCATGTAAGAGAAAAATTATGGTATGAAGTTGACCTGTTTAGTTAGCAGTTAAGTCCTGCTGAAGAAGATGTCCGTCTGTGTGTATCTTGATTTTTGTAGGCAATGGCAAACATACCCTAGTGGCCAATGTATTTGCAGGGGTCAATAGTGCAGGGGTATAAGTAAATGACATACATTTGTTTTAGCAGATTTAGAAAACAGGCTACACTAAAAGACTGCAATGCAAACTAAAACACCAAAATAAACATTTGATGCATAAATCATGTAGAATAAATTACTCCCTTTTTATTAGTAACAAATACAAAAATCCACCCTTTCCACTCACAAAGTCTAATCAAAGTAAAAGGTGAAGCCTAGGCCCAACTCCCACCCCACCCTTTCCACCCACAACAAGTCACTCCCAGCAAAGGGTATTGTCCATGCAGGTCAAGAGCTGGTTTGGGCTCTGCTTTATGGTTCCTAGCAGGCTTTTAACCGGTTCTGTGCCCTGGACGAGGTGACCTCGTCCAGGGCTACAGTTCCCGTGTGCCTTGGACGAGATCACCTCGTCCAAGGCACACAGGAACTTGGGGGAGTGCTAGCGTGCCCCCCCTGTGCACCCCCTCCCCCCCAAGGCGGGATGGAAGGGGAAGACCTTCCCCTTCCACCCCCGACCCCCCCCCCCCTGTGACGTCAGCGCGCGAGCGCGCGCTGATTTGTCACAGGGGCCTCCCCCATCGCACTGGAACCTCTGCTTCCAGCGTGATTGAAAGAGAAATGCAAAGCATTTCTATTTCAATCACTGGGGGAGGCCCGGAGGGGCTTCAAACGGAAGGAAATGTATTTCCTTCCCTTTGAAGTCTCTCCCAGGGTTTCAAAAGCCGGATTGCTTGCAATCCGGCTTTTGAAACCCCACTAGACACCAGGGATTTTTTTTTTCTTTTAGAAAGTGACATAAGGGAGCGACCCCTTGGGCAAGGGTCGCTCCCAGGGGGGGGCATTTTTCAGGAAGGCCTTTTCTGCCGCCCCTGGGGGCAGATCGGCCTAATAGGCACCAGGGATCTTTTTTTTTTTTATTATTATATTTTTATGTTTTTTTTTTTTTTTTTAGGTGGGGAGCGACCCCTTAGGCATGGGTCGCTCCCCTAGGGGGCAAATTATAATTAGGCCATTTCTGCCCCCCTTAGGGGCAGATTGGCCTATTTTGATGAGGCCAATCTGCCCCCAAGGGGGGCAGAAACCACTAGACACCAGGGAGTTTTTTCTTTGCGTGAATTTCACGCAAGGGGAGCGACCCCTTAGGCAAGGGTCGCTCCCTGGGGGGGGAATTATTTTAGGCCATTTCTGCCCCCCGAGGGGGCAGAAACCTCTAGGCACCAGGGCAAATTTTATTTTTGTGTTTTTGTTTTGTTTGTTTGTTTTTTTAGAGATGGGGAGCGACCCATCAGGCAAGGGTCGCTCCCCTGGGGGGGAAATTGTATTTAGACCATTTCTGCCCCCCTTGGGGGCAGATTGGTCGATTTTAGGTCAATCTGCCCCCAAGGGGGCAAAAACCACTAGGCACCGGGGATTTGTTTTTTGGTGCCAATGTCACGCAGGGGGAGCGACCCCGTAGGCAAGGGTCGCTCCAGGGGGGGGAGTTTATTTTAGGCCATTTCTGCCCCCAGGGGGGGCAGAAACCTCTAGGCGCCAGGGCAATTTTTTTTTTTGTGTTTTTTTTTTTGTTTGTTTGTTTTTTTAGAGATGGGGAGCGACCCATCAGGCAAGGGTCGCTCCCCTGGGGGGCAAATTGTATTTAGACCATTTCTGCCCCCCTTGGGGGCAGATTGGTCGATTTTAGGTCAATCTGCCCCCAAGGGGGCAGAAACCACTTGGCACCGGGGATTTGTTTTTTGGTGCCAATGTCACGCAGGGGGACCGACCCCGTAGGCAAGGGTCGCTCCAGGGGGGGGGAATTTATTTTAGGCCATTTCTGCCCCCAGGGGGGGCAGAAACCTCTAGGCACCAGGGCAAATTTTTTTTTTGTGTTTTTTTGTGTTTTTTTTTTTTTTTTAGAGATGGGGAGCGACCCATCAGGCAAGGGTCGCTCCCCTGGGGGGCAAATTGTATTTAGACCATTTCTGCCCCCCTTGGGGGCAGATTGGTCGATTTTAGGTCAATCTGCCCCCAAGGGGGCAGAAACCACTAGGCACCGGGGATTTGTTTTTTGGCGCCAATGTCACGCAGGGGGAGCGACCCCGTAGGCAAGGGTCGCTCCCGGGGGGGTGGGGGTTGGGGGGCAAATTTATTTTAGCCCATTTCTGCCCCCCCTGGGGGCAGATCGGCCTATTATTAGGCCGATCTGCCCCCAGGGGGGGCTGAAACCTGTAGGCGCCAGGGCAAAAAAAAAATTGAGTTTTTTTTTTGTTTGTTTGTTTTTTTAGAGATGGGGAGCGACCCATCAGGCAAGGGTCACTCCCCTGGTGGGCAAATTGTATTTAGACCATTTCTGCCTGCCTTGGGGGCAGATTGGGCGATTTTAGGTCAATCTGCCCCCAAGGGGGCAAAAACCACTAGGCACCGGGGATTTGTTTTTTGGCGCCAATGTCACGCAGGGGGAGCGACCCCGTAGGCAAGGGTCGCTCCCGGGCAGGGGTGGTTTGGGGGGTGGGGGGTCAAATTTATTTTAGGGCATTTCTGCCCCCCCCCCCCGGGGCCGGCTGAGCTAGAGGCCAAAATCCACAGGTAGGCACCTCTGTTTTCTGTGAAAAAATATGTTGTGTCCACGTTGTGTTTTGGGCCATTTCCTTTCGTGGGCGCTAGGCCTACCCACAGAAGTGAGGTACCATTTTTATCGAAAGACTTAGGGGAACGCTGGGTGGAAGGAAATTTGTGGCTCCTCTCAGATTCCAGAACTTTCTGTCACCGAAATGAGAGGGAAAAGTGTTTTTTTGGCCAAACTTTGATGTTTGCAAAGGATTCTGGGTAACAACCTGTCAGAGCCCCGCAAGTCACCCCATCTTGGATTCCCCTGGGTTACTAGTTTTCAAAAATGTGCTGGTTTGCTACGTTTCCCCAGGTGCCGGCTGAGCTACAGGCCAAAATCCACAAGTAAGCACTGTTTTCTATGAAAAAATGTGATGTGTCCACGTTGTGTTTTGGGCCATTTCCTTTTGTGGGCGCTAGTTCTACCCACACAAGTGAGGTATCATTTTTATCGGGAGACTTGGGGGAACGCTGGGTGGAAGGAAATTTGTGGCTCCTCTCAGATTCCAGAACTTTCTGCCACAGAAATGTGAGGAACATGTGTTTTTTTTAGCCAAATTTTGAGGTTTGCAAAGGATTCTGGGTAACAGAACCTGGTCACAGCCCCACAAGTCACCCCATCTTGGATTCCCCTAGGTCTCTAGTTTTCAGAAATGCACAGGTTTGGTAGGTTTCCCTAGGTGCCGGCTGAGATAGAGGCCAAAATCTACAGGTAGGTACATTGCAAAAAACACCTCTGTTTTCTTTCAAAAAATTGGATGTGTCCACGTTGCGCTTTGGGGCATTTCCTGCCACGGGCGCTAGGCCTACCCACACAAGTGAGGTATCATTTTTATCAGGAGACTTGGGGAAATGCTGGGTGGAAGGAAATTTGTGGCTCCTCTCAGATTCCAGAACTTTCTGCCACAGAAATGTGAGTAACGTGTGTTTTTTTAGCCAAATTTTGAGGTTTGCAAAGGATTCTGGGTAACAGAACCTGTTCCGAGCCCCACAAGTCACCCCATCTTGGATTTCCCTAGGTCTCTAGTTTTAAAAAATGCAGAGGTTTGGTAGGTTTCCTTAGGTGCCGGCTGAGCTAGAGGCCAAAATCTACAGTTAGACACTTTGCAAAAAACACCTCTGTTTTCTTTAAAAAAAATGTGATATGTCCACGTTGAGTTTTGGGGTGTTTTCTGTCGCGGGCGCTAGGCCTACCCACACAAGTGAGGTATCATTTTTATCGGGAGACTTGGGGGAACATAGATTAGCAAAACAAGTGTTATTGCCCCTTGTCTTTCTCTACATTTTTTCCTTCCAAATATAGGAGAGTGTGTAAAAAAGACATCTATTTGAGAAATGCCCTGTAATTCACATGCTAGTATGGTCACCCCGGAATTCAGAGATGTGCAAATAAGCACTGCTCCTCAACACCTTATCTTGTGCCCTTTTTGGAAATACAAAGGTTTTCTTGATAGCTATTTTTTACTCTTTATATTTCAGCAAATGAATTGCTGTATACCCGGTATAGAACGAAAACGCACTGCAGGGTGCAGCTCATTTATTGGCTCTGGGTACCTAGGGTTCTTGTTGAACCTACAAGCCCTATATATCCCCCCAACCAGAGGAGTCCAGCAGACGTAACGGTATATTGCTTTCGATAATCTGAAATTGCAGGGAAAAGTTACAGAGTAAAACGTAGAGAAAAATTGATGTTTTTTTCACCTCAATTTCAATATTTTTCTTTTTCAGTTGTTATTTTCTGTCGGAAACCCCTCTAGGATCTACACAAATGACCCCTTGCTGAATTCAGAATTTTGTCTACTTTTCAGAAATGGTTAGGTTTCTGGGATCCAGCATTGGTTTCATGCCCATTTCTGTCACTGCCTGGAAGGAGGCTGAAAGCACAAAAAATTGCAAAAATGGGGTATGTCCCAGTAAAATGCCAAAATTGTGTTGAAAAATTGGGTTTTCTGAATAAAGTCTACCTGTTCCTGAAAGCTGGGAAGCTGCTGAGTTTAGCACCACAAACCCTTTGTTGATGCCATTTTCAGGAGAAAAAACACAAGCCTTCTTCTGCAGCCACTTTTTCCCATTTTTTTAAAAAAAACACATTTTTCACTGTATTTTGGCTAACTTCTTGGCCTCCTTCAGGGGAACCCACAAAGTCTGGGTACCTCTAGAATCCCTAGGATGTTGTAAAAAATGGACGCAAATTTGGCTTGGTTAGCTTATGTGGACAAAATGTTATGAGGGCCTAAGTGCGAACTGCCCCAAATAGGCAAAAAAAGGCCTGGCACAGGAGGGGGAAAAGGCCTGGCAGCGAAGGGGTTAATACAGTTGAGCTGCTGCAGGATACAGACCTGGAATAGCCTGTCTGAGGGGGTGGCAGCAGTGGCAGTCAGGAACCCTGACCACTGGCTGTGGCATCAGCGATGTAGTGTCTGGAAGGCTGGTACTGGTGTGCTTTTGGGCTGGGTCCTGGGTACGAGGAAGCTCTTTCAGCCTCTTCCTGCTCCAGGACCACCAGCCACCAATATGCGGCCTGGATGTTCTCCGTCCCCTACCGCCGCAGACATGCCCCTATCTCCTGGCTGATTGGGTGTCATCCAGCAGGAGTAGCTATAACGATAATAACAAAAATAAAAAATACAAATTGTAAACAATGCTCTCAGCAAACACTTCTGCAAATGTAAAAAATGGGTGGCACAGTAACACTGCATTGCTGATGACCTAGGGACATTGGCATTTGATGTAACTATGATTTGAAGAGTCACAGAGCCAATTTTATTTGTTTACCTGCACATGCCTCACATAAAAAGCACTTACTGTCTGGTAGAAAAGAATTAAGGCAGAATAACACTATATTTAAAAAACTGTGATTTCATTATATTTTTCTTTTAAAAGCTTTTCCAGTGACTAAACAAACACTTTTAGTGAGAAATGCAAATTAATTACCTCTCTTTTATGAGTAAGGCATTATGCACTCTGGAGTACAAGTTTTTATGCCAAAGTAATGGAGGCATGTTCGCCGGCACTTTCAGTTCTTTGCTACTGTCTGCAGCTACGGCAGCTGTAGTTGACAATTATCTATCTTTAATTCTAATTGCCCTGTTCTTCCCCAAATGCCTTTCACTTAGTTTCAACTCTGACTCCAAAGAGGCAGATAAATAAATAAGATATGTTAAACATGTCATGTATAAAATGTAGATGTATTAATTATCCTATCTGCTGTAAGTAGACAGTGAGGAAAATGATTCACTGAACTACAGGTAAAGGAACAGGCTATATAGATTAAATTTTGCACCTTCATCACAGAGTATCCCTTGCGCCAAACTTGAAATCAATTTGGGCACTCACTAGTCCTACTTTACTCAAAGTCCTTATCCACCACCACTGGGGCAGTAAGGAAAGGAACCTTTTCTTACTCTACTGCAGAGTAAGACAGAGGGGTTAGGCAGGTAGGTTGAGCTTTTGCTATAGTGTAGAGGGATGTCAACAGTAACTGATTCATCATTTGTCTTATTCAGTCAGTGTTTAGATGGAAGTGTAAAGGGAAAAATACGAACATGTATAAAATAAATCTGTAATGGGAAATCATAAAATATATTTTGGAAACACTTCACATAGCCATAAAAGTGTGGCACATGCCAAGAATGTATTTTTAAACTTTTTTAGGAGGCCGGGGTGGAAGAACGTAAGAATGCAATGGAATGAAATCCTTGAAATTGCCATATTAACTGAAGCAAACACACATTGCACAGCCAATATTTCAAGCACAAATTGAACCATACTGCACTTCTTCCGTCATGGGTGGCAAAATGACATGATGATGATGGGTGGGATGCATATCTGCCTTATTTAACGAACACAATGAGTCAAGGGATAGAACACAAACCATAAAACATAAAGGGGGTCATTCTAACTCTGGCGGGCGGCGGAGGCCGCCCGCCAGAGTTCCCCCCTCCAGAATACCGCACCGCGGTCAGAAGACCGCTGCGGTTATTCTGTGTTTCCCGCTGGGCTGGCGGGCGACCGCCAGAAGGCTGCCCGCCAGCCCAGCGGGAAACCCCCTTCCCACGAGGAAGCCGTCTCCGAATGGAGCCGGCGGAGTGGGAAGGTGCGACAGGTGCAGTTGCACCCGTCGCGAATTTCAGTGTCTGCTCAGCAGACACTGAAATTCATTGTGGGGCCCTCTTACGGGGGCCCCTGAAGTGCCCATGCCATTGGCATGGGCACTGCAGGGGCCCCCAGGGGCCCCACGACACCCCATACCGCCATCCTGTTCCTGACGGGCGAACCGACAGGAACAGGATGGCGGTATGGGGTGTCTGAATCCCGGAGGATTCAGCAGGGCAGCGGAAGACCGGCGGGAGTCCGCCGGTTTTCCTGTTCTGACCGCGGCCAAACCGCTGCGGTCAGAATGCCCTGCGGGGCACCGCCAGCCTGTTGGCGGTGCTCCCGCCGACCCTGGCCCCGGCGGTCAAGGACCGCCGGGGTCAGAATGACCCCCAAAGTAACAAAGTAGGTGAGCAGTATGCCCATGTATGGAAGAACTCCCTTGTTTAATTATCCAAGCAATGACTCAACCATCCTTTTATTCTTCCTACTATTTTCACCCATAGCCACCATGACTAACCCTTTAGCTGCTGGGCCTCCCCCCCAAATGCTGAGCCCTTTTTTGGCTATTTGGGATAGTTTGCTCTTAGGCCTTTATAAAGTTTGTCCACATAAGCTATCCATGCCCAATTTTCATCCTTTTTTTCCCAACATCCTAGATATTCTAAGGGTACCCAGAGATTGTCGGTTCCCCTGGAGGAGACCAAGAAATGATCCAGAATACAGCTAAAAGTTAGTTTTTTTCAGAATAATGGGAAAAAAGGGCTGCAGAAGAAAGCATGTGTTTTTTTCCCCTGAAAATGTCATAAAATGAGGGTTTGCTGTGCTAAAATCACCATCTTCCCAGAGTTTAGGAAGAGGCAGACTTGAATCCAAAAAACACTTCTTTCAACACAATTTTGGAGTTTTACTGGAACATACCCCATTTTTACTATTTTAGTGCTTTAAGACTCCTTCCAGTTAGTGACAGAAATGGGTATGAAAACAGTCCTGGATGTCAGACAGCTAAACATTTCTGAAAAGTATCCAAAATTCTAAATTCAGAAAGGAGTCATTTGTGCAAATCCTACAAGGTTTTTCTACAGAAAATAACAACTGAAACAAAAAAAAATATTGAAATTGAGGTTAAAAAACTGCAATTTTGGTCCACATTTTACTCTGTAACTTTTTCCTGCGATGTCATATTTTCAAAAGTAATATACCGCTACGTCTCCTGGACTCATCTGGTTGCGGGGATATATAGGGCTTGTAGGTTCATCAATAACCCAGAGCCAATAAAGGAGCTGCACCTTGCAATAGGTTTTCTTTGATACCTGGTGTACAGCAATTCATTTGCTGAAATATTAAGAGTGAAAATAGGTTTCAAGGAAACATTTGTATTCCCAAAATGGGCATAAGATAAGGTGTTGAGAAGCAGTGGTTATGTGCACATCTCTGAAATCCGGGATGCCCATACTAGCATGTGAATTACAGGACATTTCTCAAATAGACGTCTTTTTTACACACTGTCTTACATTTGGAAGGGAACAATGTAGAGAAAGACAAGGGGCAATAGCACTTATTAATTCTGTGTTCCCCCAAGTCTCCTGATAAAAATGGTACCTCACTTGCATGGGTAGGCCTAATGCCCTTGAGAGGAAACACAACATGGACACATTGAAATCTGACGTGTTCTTTGGAAATGCCAACCTGTGGATTTTGGCCTCTAGTTCAGCCGGCACCTAAGGAAACCTACCAAACCTGCGCATGTTTGAAAACTAGACACATAGAGGAACCCAAGATGGGGTGACTTGTGGGGCTCACACCCAGTTCTGTTACCCAGAATGCTTTGCAAACCTCCAAATTTGGCAAAAATAAACTTTTCCCTCAATTTTCGGTGCTGCAAAGTTCTGGAATCTAAAAGGAGCTGCAAACTTCCTTCCACCCAGAATTTACCCAAGTCTCCCAATAAAAATGGTATCTCACTTGTGCGGGTAGGCCTAGTGCCTGCGACAGGAAATGCCCCAAAACTCAACATGGACACATCACATTTTCCCAAAGAAAACTAACCTGATTTTTTACAAAGTGCCTCGCTGTGGTCTTTGGCCTCTAGCTCAGCCGGCACATAGGGAAACCTAGCAAACCTATACATTTTTTAAAAGTACATATCTAGGGAAATTCAGAATGGGGTGACCTGTGTGGTCTTACCAGGTTCTGTTTCCCAGAATCCTTTGCAAACCTCAAACTTTGGCAAAAAAACACTTTTTCTTCACATTTCGGTGATGGAAAGTTCTGGAATCTGAGTAAAGCCACAAATTTCCTTCCACCCAGCATTCCCCCAAGTCTCATGGTACCTCACTTGTGTTGGTAGGCCTAGTGCTCACGACAGGAAACACACCAGAACGCAATATGGACACATCAAATTTGTTTTTTGGAAAGGACCCAGCTGTGGATTTTTGGTCTCTAGCTCAGCCGGCACCTAGGAAAACCTACCAAACCTGTGCATTTTTAAAAATGAGACATTAGGGTAACCCAGGATGGGGTAACTTGTGGCACTCTCACCAAACTGTGTCCCGGAATCCTTTGCATACCTAAACATTTGGCAAAAAAAAACTTTTTCCCCACATTTCGGTGATAGAAAGGTCTGGAATCTGAGAGGAGCCTTTAATTTCCTTCTACCCAGCATTGCCCCAACTCTCCCGATATAAATGGTACCTCACCTATGTGCGTAGGCCTAGTGCCCGTGTCAGTAATAGATCACACAATGGTTAATGTTGGTCCTTAAATGAGGGCAACTGTTGACCCTGGGGTGATCCATTCCTGATGAAGGCACTAGGTGCAGGCATTCAAGTGGGGTAGCTTTTTTATCAGGATAGGCGGGTTGTCAGAATTTTGTGGATCCCAGCATATTCCTGTAGTTTGTGTGACAGAAATGCAAGAATAAATTGTTTTTATTCAACATTTCATCTTTGCGGTGTATTCTGGGTAAGAAAACTTTGGGGAATCCACACAAGTCACACCTCTGTGGACTCCCCCAAATGTCTAGTTTCCAGAAATGTCTGAGTTTGGTAGGTTTCCCTATATGGCCGCTGAGCCTAGGACCAAAAACGCAGGTGCCGGCCTTACAAAACCAGGTTGTTTTGTGATAGATAATTTTTATGTCTCCAGAATACGATTTGGGCTGTGGAATTTGGGGCTGAACTAAATTTGGGAGCTCCTAAGAGAGCACTCTCTATGTGCTTGCCGCCGCATGCACCTGTTCTCTGGGTTGGGCTAACCCTCTATTGTCCGCCTGCACAGACTGTGCTTGCGAAGGGATAGCAGGTACTGTCCTCATCACCTCCCTCATAATAACTGGAAGAGGAGTTATCGAATAGGACTCCTCCAACTGAAAAATCACTCCCAGAGTTTGTGCCATTGTCCTATCCCTAAGATGCTGTCTCAGTATCTGCTGTCTCAGTTCCTAATCCTACATCAGAGCTGTCCTCTATAACCCGAGTGAGGGCTTGAGCAGCAGTCATCCAATGAGATGCAATCTCTGCTACTGGCTAAACTGTCGCTCTAATACACTAGCCTATGTAGACAATCACAAAATTGCTGGTGTGTGTGTGAGATACAGTAGAGGTCACCTTACCTTCGCTTCTTCCCTCAATTAGCACGTTCTCCCAAGACACTGAAAAAAAAGGACACAATATTACTTCACATTGTCACATACCAATCGTTAGTTTTTAGCGCCTCTCAGGCCTAGTCCAACAATCATTATTGGTGCTCCCACTCCCATTACCTCCTCCTCCGATTCACTCACTACCACCCAGCAAAAATGCCCTTCATCTCTCCATAGCCCCCCTCGCACATACGTTTCATTTGTATTATTGTGTAGGTTATGGCTAGCTTTACTAATCTACTCAGCTACTTACTTACATAAGATACAGATTTGATCTTTGCAGTAGCATATAAATCTTCTGCGTTAATTTATGGCATTAAACCTCCCACTAGACAAAAGTCAGATCCTTTTGTAGCAGAAACATAATCACAAGACTTACTTGACTTTTTTATTGCTGCCTAAAAATTACAGTTAAAATGTGTCAGTTGAAGTATGTGCACAGCTTTGAAGATGCAAGCTGCAACTGCAAGAGAACTGGTGGCTAATATGTAAATATATATATATATATATATATACATATATATATATGCATATATATATGTATATATATATATATATATATAGAGAGAGAGAGTGAGAGAGAGATCACTTTTATATGTGGGTGTGGTTTTCCTAGGGGCCGATCGCAGCCCCCGGGAAACAACGCACATGTTGACAAAAGTGATTGCTATACTTATATATATATATATATATGTATATATCTATCTCTCTCTCTCTCTCTATATATATATATATATATATATATACATATATATATATATGTATGTATATATATTTTTTAATAGCGGTATGGTTTCCTTGGGGGTCATAGTGGCCCCCAGGGAAACCATACAACTATTAAAAAATGATTGCCCCCACATTGGGTTGCCTGCCTGTCAATTTCATTTTTTATTTATTATTTAAACCCCTGGTGGTGGGGCGTGATCGGGTGTAATCGCACCCCCTGGGATAAACCTACCTTCTTTTAAAAAAAATGCCTACGGGAGGGGCTGGCCCATTCTCCTAGGGGGCCGACCCTCCCCACCAAGTGAAATCCCTGGTGTCTAGTAGGGTTTCCTGGCCCAGGAAACTGGTCCTGGAATGCCTTGTTTGAAAGGAGACAATTTCCCCTTTTTAAACGAGGCCGTCCAGAACCTTGGGGGGGCCTGTTTGTGCCCGCTTTCCCTTACAGCCGCTTCCTGCTCTGGTGGAAAAAACAAACAGTGATGTCATCGTGCCTCGATGTCTCCTGGGGTTTTTTCCATTAAAAAACAAATCCTCTGATGCAACACACTGGAGGATTTTTTAACCCCATCCCTGGTGTCGGCCACTGGTCGTGACCTGCACCAGGGAGGTAGTGTAGGCATCGGCCAGTGGCCGACACCAGCACTGCAGAGGTTAAGCTTTACTTTCTCTCGTCCGGTCTTTCACCAAAATTCAAAATCAATTTTCCATCCATTCAGTAGCCACTATCCACCCTTTCTTTCTTACTTTCTTTGAATCATCCTTTCACCCATCAGCCCATATGCCCAATACTAACCTACTCATCCTTTCACCCATCCATGCATCCTTTCCGTTTGCTCATTTCACCCATCCTTTCTTTTAACTTTCTGTTTTTCCCTGATTTCATCAAGCCATTATTTTTAGCATATATGATTTCTTCTTTTGCTGAGTTTCAGATAGAAGAGGCCATAGGTAACTCAGACACCACTGTAGCTGTAACTCCATGGTTTATGATCACAACTACACCCTTGTAGCTAGCGACTAATCGTAATTGCAGAAAAGCAAGCAATGTGACTTACCACTGCATGTCCCTCTCTCCGCTTCTCCCCCTTCTCCATTTGGTCCTGCAGCGGAACCTAAACTGGCTCCACTGGTGGTCAGTGGGGCTAGAAAAAAGCATTATATAGTTTTACATGTAAGGTACACCTCCCCTTAATTTTTTTAATTAAAAAAATGCAACTACAATACATAATTACAGTTCTGTTAGCACTGCAGTATCTTCTGCCAAAAATATTGCTCTAGGCTTTTTGTTGATTCACAATGTTTGAAAACCCAGTTTGGTCCTGATTTAGGAGGGCCTAGTGCCTCCTTGAGCCATATTAGCGTAATTTCCGTTTACGCTAATATGGCCCAATGAGGCCAAAATCACTGTCCCATATTTACAAAGTGGTGTGATGCATGCATTGCGCTAATTTATATCCCCTTGCACCACATTGTGCCTGCACCAGGCAGAATGTATGCAAGTGGGAGGGGCCTTCACCCATTGGGGGGACTGCAAAAATGGCGCAGTAGAATCTAAGAGCTTCCACTATGACATTTTTGCAGCTACGTTTAAAGCCTGCACAGAGTAGGTTCTAAAGGGGGCACACCATTGCTTTCAACGGGTCCCCATGAACTGTGCAGGATTAGCACCAACATTTTGATACTAAGCCTACATAGTACATCAATAGCATCAAAAATGTCAGCGCTATAGCCCCTAATCTGCACCATGGTGCATTGTATATTAAATACGGCACACACATGGTGGCAGTAGCAGGGCGCTAAGGTGCACAAGAAAAGCTGCACTGTCTTGGATTCAGCACTTCTTTTCTTAAATCAGGCCCTTTGCATACTGGAGGGACAGAGCTATAGCCAATGATGATGATGAGGGGAAATCATTGATGTGAACTGAAGGGGTGGAATACAAAATTGTCAATGAAAGACAGAAAAATATAATGCTGGAATAACAGGAATTAAACAAAAATTGGATAGAGGAATTGGAAAAAAGGAGAAAATATAAAAAAGTAAAGAAGGAAAAACTAAAAGTAGTAGAAAAGTGGGAAGAGTTAAAAATAGAAAAATAATAATAATATTAAACAATAGGACTTACTGGGATGAGCAGAGTCCATAGCATTAACTCCGATGTACCCACCCATGTAGTGGACCTCTTCTTGCTATTGGGTGCTGATGCAAAAAATAAAGAAGATAAAAAAATGGTTTAGTGGTACAATTAATGTTCCCAAAATTATTATGACAGGCAAACTCAGTAACATTGTACTTATCCAATTCAGATCACCTACGGAACTAGTATGATCAACTATTGTTGAGTTGGCTATACTCCTAAAATCCCTATTCCAAACTTCCTTAACACAATGTACATTTGGAACTAATGCATTGCAATGAATTATCTTTGATTCTATTCTCATATCACAACTCCCATGATTTAACAAATTAGTCTCCATTTTTTGCAATGCATAGATCTATACTAGTACTACACATCACTGTGAAATAGCTTGGGATTGTATGATATCACTGATTCATTATGGTGACCGGAGGACAGAGGACTATGCTTTGGAATTCCTTCTTAAATTTTCAGCCAAAGCGAGGGCTGACAAGTGAGATTAGGTAGTGCCAAGCACCTGCCCAGCTCAAATTGGATCACATAATATTCTTAATGTAAACTAAATGGAATTTACCTTTGAGTGTAAGCAGCATGATGTTCAGAAAACAAGTGAGCATTGTAGAACATTGTAGAACACAAACACAACAAGTAACATAATTAATCCTAACTAAGCCTTCAAATCTCATTGCCTAGCAGGTTGAGCAGGTCCTGCTCTCTCTGGTCATTGGAGCATCATCTGCTGGGTGGTGTGCTGGATCTAGGTGATAAGTCTGACACAGAGGCACACCCTAGCCCAACCTTGCTCCAACACAGGCAGTAACTGCTCCCAGGACTGCCGCCTGCTGCCTGCATACAGGAGAGGTGGTGCTGCACATAAAAAAACAGTGCTGCCACCTCCTCCTCACTAAAGATGGGCCAAGGTTGCACCCCTTGATGGCGCCAATGCCCACAGGGTAGGCTGCTGCTACTGGGTGTCCTGGCGCTGCCACTCCCATGTTCACCTGCTCTGCCCTGGTGCTGGGTGGTGGGCTGAAGAAGAAAAAAAACTAGAAGAGAAAAATGGAAGAAAAAGCCTGTAAAGAACAGTAAAAGAAAATCAGCCACAAAAACATACAGTAATACAATAAATAAAAATGAGGGGGTGGATTAATTAGAAGGGTGGGTGATTGAAAAAATAAACGTAAGATGAAAAAAACAGGCCTAGCACCACAAACAGAGTAAAAAACAAGATGGCCGCACCCATGCGAACCGTGTGGTGCGGTTTACACGCAATTTTGAATGGTCCCTGTGTCCAACCATCACAGTTGGCCCGTACTTTCAAATTTGACTTGGTCAAGCGTGAACAGATAGCCCTGGTTGGCACTTAATGTGTCTAAGCACTATATTTGCAGATATTCTTTAAAAATTCATATCCTGACTTCTACTTGTTGGATTTTTGTCATTTTGGTGTTGTTTTGTTCATTACATTAAGCTCTGTTTCTAACCAGGAGTGGTATCTTTTTATATAGCGCTTCCACTGTTTTAAGTGTTGCACACATATTTTACCCATTGCCTCCTAAGTTAGGCCTGCCTGCTCTGTGCCGAGTGGCCAGAGGGAGGGCCACATACTACTGTATGTATCTGACTTACCCTGACTAGGATTGTTGTTCCTGCTTGGACAGGGTGCATACTTCTGGCAACACGAAACCCAATTTCTAACAGACATGATGAGGAGCAACACTCCCATCAATGTGTGACATGTAATGTTCATCAGTACCAGAGAGTATGAGTGAACCACTGACCTAAACTGGATGCCAATATCATTATCTAGATGCTTCCGATGTAAACTTCATTAATGCTTTAAAGGCTGTTTTCAGCCCAGAGGTTGAAAATGAACCAATAGAAAGCAAATAGTAGAAATCTCTAGGGCTGGTGTAGGCTTGTCAAATAGAGGTAGAAAGCATCCACATCTTCTACCTTCTCTCACTAGTATTTCTGGTATTTCTTACAAAGTTTATGTACAAACCATGAGAACCATTAATCAAAGGTTGGTAGCTTAAGAGTGCTCCCAACATCATCTGTTGTTTAAGGAACTACATAATGATGAACTACGTGCATTTGAATTTGTTTGCTCAGGTAATTGACATCTGGGGGTGTTAATGCTTGGTAGACAGGATATATGAAATGGTGCAATGTGTGAAAAAATTGGAAAGAGCAGCTATCGTTGAGCAAAGCTTTGCGGCTGACTTGTCACATTGTAGCAAGATCAAACATTTGTCTTGTATTTGCTTAATGGCATGCAAGTGTATTACTCATTGATATGTCAGGAATAACTTGGAGGCCAAAGCTCACTCCTATGATCTTAATAAGAAACCAACACCTTGGTCTTGCTGATAGAGCAATATAAATCTCTCATGTATAAAAAACGTAGGAAGGAGATATAAGAAATCTATCACGCTTTAATAGTTGTCTATAGTTAAGATTTCTGAGATGTAAATATGTTAAAGGTATGTGATGAGATTACTGTAAGGGTCAGGCTCAGACTTGTCTGGTTGTCCCACAAATCACCATTTTCCTATTTATCCCTAAGGTGATTCAGAGTAGCATCCTTCAGACTACCAAATTGCTTTTGGATTGGCTAGCACTAGGTCAACTGCCAAAGATTACATACATTTGTTTTCTTGGTAGGCTCTACATTAGTTACAGGGGCCCTGAAGATAAGTCAGTTTCCCTTCATTACTACACTATAAAGCCTGTTAATTCAATGTTCATGGTGATTTTATGGTCATCAGGACTATGGAATTTTGAAAAGTAATTAACAGTTGTTCTAAGAGCCTTCTCAGCAGCATGTATCTCCATCTTCTATTATAGGAACTTACATTCACCACTATCCTCCTTCAAAATTGTATATCCACATCTTAGAAGGAGGCTCTTACTCAATATCCTATTCAAAGCAAACTCAAGAAGAAGGGAAAGATAAGCCTGAGATTAGCAGAGGAGGTGATTTGTCCCCAATTATATTACCTGAGGTATCTCAAAAAACACTGTGCCAGTGTCTACCCTAAAATAATATATAATATGGCTTCAGAAATATTCTGTATGCCGATAGCAGAGAATTCAGACCACGTATATGTGGTTTCCCATTCTCTTGACTCTCATGGGAAAAGGAACAGGCCATCTTTGTTCTGTTCATGGTTACATCTTCAAACTAAGGAGTGCATCAGCTTACAATCAAAGTGCTTCTGAAACAAGTGTCTTTCTTAATTGTCTCTTGAATTGCTTATCTCCTGCCACATTCAGTGAAGCTTCAAATGTTTCCATGCTTTGTGAATGTGAACCTCTACACAATCTCCTACACAGTGCATCATGGCCACCCAGGATGAGTGCCAGTGGTTTGCATCCCAACCAGTGATTGCTGCTACACTATCTAAATATTTGTGACATGTGTCAGTATAACTACAGCTTCTACAGCAACATGGTTTACAGATCTATGTCACCCCTGGCAGTAACTTAGTGTAATGAAGATCCTACTAGCTCTCCAAATGAAGTATGGCCAGAAGGGGTCAAGTGAAAGCCTCCTGCACCACACACCATTACTCACCCTTGGGTTGTGCCAAACAGGCTTGTCAGAGGTAAATGCCTAATTGTGACTGAGGGTATACTCTTTTATCTCCATTCTAGATTCAGAAATAAAGGTCCTATCTGATGATCAGCAATAAAACATGAGTGTGGGCTAAGGCTGCTGTTTAAAGGGCTGCTCGGCTCAGGTTTTATATATTTGGTGTCTGTTCTAGGCAGCTAAATGTGAAAGTTCTAAATAGTATGCAGAGGTATGAGGGTCATAAAAGTATGAATGTAAACAATGGCTGTTCTCAACATATAAAGCTACATAAACACATATCTCTATCATTTACATTTTTTTATTGTTTCAGCTTCATGCCTTACAATATATGCAAGAAACATAATACATACAATAATAAAAATCATCATTAGATGAGTTCATTGTTCATTCTTTAAAAACTTAAACCCACATAACACACATGCAAGTAAATAATTTACAGTTCCTACCACTAATAAATCTGGGGGAGTAGGGCATTTCCAGGCAATAGCATCCTATACAAAGGGGCCTCGGGTGAATGGAATGTGAATACTCACAATAATTAATATTAACAGCAATAATTTTGATACCAAGCCATATTCGTTAATATTAGCCAACCGTATGCAAGTGCTAGTGCAGTTTTAGTGCAATTTACTCCTTTAAAAAGACTTAAAAAGGTGAAGTAGCCAACTATGGCTTCCTACAACAAGTTTTTTACAAGACAAGGTGAAGAGGGCCATAGCATCCTATTCAAAGGGCCTCGGGAAGTGCATGTACTCATGATGGTTAACATTAGCAGCAGTGGTTTTGATACATTTTAATGTTAAAAGTATTATACATTAAAAAATATCTAATTTATGTAACAAAGAACCGTATGTCTCACAGCAGCAACTATAACTCTATAGATCTTGTGAATCAAATGGATCTACTGGTCTGATCAGCCCTAGTTTATTTGGTAACTCTCTCACCCAGGGCCAAGCGTCCCATATAGATGAGGCTATCAAGGTGAGTTTGTTAATGTTAGCCGGACTCGTGCAAAGTGCTAGTGCAATTTTAAAACAAATTACTCCTTTAGACTTAAAATGAGGGTGCAGACATCTGCCTCTTGCTACAACAGGGTGAAGTGAGCCACATTTTCTATCTCCCCAGGGCAGCAATCACAGTACCCAAGTCCTTCCGCCAGTCTACGCATGCGTGCCAGGTAGCGTCTTAAGGGCAATACACCCAGTCTAAATTTAATATAAAGGGACATCTTCAATTCAGTGTACAACAGATCCAGGTAATCGGGGGGGGTTGACTCATAAACATTAGTAAAGTAATAGCTTATGATCAAACCAGGCCTACTTCCCTGATACAATCTCCTCTTACTAAATTCCTGGTATCGCTCTTTTACCTTACCTCCAGTATACTGTTCGATTGTGCCTGGATCCTCTCAGAGCGCCTCCAACTAGAGGTTAGCTAGGGTACCCTTAACATGAGTTCCCCATGTGCGCCCTCCTAGACCACTGCACGCAGTGGCCTCTTCAATCATTTCTAGGCACACCACTGCCCTAGGATTGTGGACTAACCTCACCCAATATAGTATTGTCCTTAGGGCTGCTAATTCCAATATCAGCACCCAATTCAGCTCTGCAAAAAGAGCCTTCAAGGGGATACCTGGCCGTAAACCCAGTAGGGATCTAAAACAATTATTTTTGGCTGTCTGTAGCACATTAGTATTAGCGTATCCCCAGAGTTCTGCTCCATAAAGTGCTGCAGAAACTGCTTTCCGGGCATATATTTCCAAGATTATACTAATATTTCTTGCTCCAATTTTATGCTTAAACTTCAATATTGCCCCTACTGCTTGCTTAAGGGCTATAGCTGCCTTTCTGACTTGGCGAACCCAGCTCAGATTCTCCGAAAACCGCACAAATTAATAGTCAAAATACTTAGCAGCCTCAATTGGTGTGTGGTTGATGGCTAGCTTCCGCCTGAGAATGGGGGAGGGTTGCATGGTCATCCCCATGGATGCCACACAATTAATAGTTAACGATTTTTCCTCACAATATTTAACAAAACGGGCGAGTAGTCTAAGGGCCATGTTCTCAGTGCGTGCCATAAGTACAGCACCATCTGCGAAGAGTAATATTGGGACCCTCCTGCCAGCAGCAACAGGGACGTCTAGTTGTTCCCCTAAAAGATAATCAGCTGCATCATTCAAGAAAAGGCAAAAAAGTAGTGGAGCCAGCACACAGCCCTGCCGTACCCCTTTTTGTATCTTGAAGGGGTCTGTACACTCCCCAGCCATCCCGTATTTGACTCTGGCCATGGTATCTACGTGAAATGCTGGTATAGCTTTCACTAGGGGGCCATAGACCCCTAGATCAATCAATGACTTCCACAATTTGCCCCTGTCTACTGAGTTAAAAGCAGTTTTCAGATCTATAAAGACCAAATACAGAGAGGACCTCCTGACTACTTTGAATTTATGTGAGATCATATAGAGGCGAATAATCTGGTTGATAGTTCCCACCCAAGGCCGGAAGCCCGCTTGTACCTCTGTTATCACACCGTAGGCGTCATCCCAGCCCTGTAAACAATTGAGTAAAACTTTCCCTTAGACCTTCCCAGCACCATCTAGTAGGGAAATTGGCTGATAATTAGCGGAGCAGCCTCTGTCGCCCTTCTTATAAATCGGAACAATGATAGCAGAACACCAGAACTGCGGTACTGCATTGTCTGCAAGGGCACCATTGAACACCTTGGTAAGTATTTTAGCCCAGAAGTAAGGTGCCTCATGAGAAAGGTCCACTGAGACCATATCAGGGCCTGGGGCCTTATTCTTCTTCATTGCACCCAATGTTCTAATCACTTCTGGGATTAAAATTCCTATTTCGCTGGTGGTGGTCAAAGGGGTACCTAGCCTCTGTCTGGAAGCCAGGAGGCCAACCACACAAGTGCTATACAATGTGCTAAATTGATGAACCCAGGCAGCTGGGCCTATAGGGGTTTCAACAACACTTGCTGTCCTCTTCCCCACTCTAGCTACTAGTTTCCAGAATTTGGTGGTATTATGGTCAAAAATGCTTTATCTAAGTTCATCCCACATTGCATTTTGGTACAGCCATTTCTTTGTTGCTAGAAAACACTTATAATTTCTTCTGTATTCTTTACACTTCCCTTCACCTGCCACCTGTGTTGTGGCACTGTGTTAAGGCAACCAATACTTCTCTTTTTGCCTTTACGCACTTCTTGTCAAACCATCCTTCAAATCTTAGTTGCCCTTTTCTAGTAAAACCAATTGGCTTAGTCTGTACTGGTTTAGACCACAAGGCCCCCAGCTTCTTTGTCATTTGGTGAAAGACAGCCAGTATAAGAGGACTGTCGTTGGCAGGGGCATCTAGGATGGATTGTCCATGGCAGGTTATTATGGGTTCTAACTGCGGGAGGCCATGTTGATACTTCTCACCATCTCATTGTATTGCTCTGCTGCAATTGGACAAAATGATCTTCCTCCTGTGCAGCCCCAGGGCCCGTCCTGTTGTAATCCCTAGCCCCAGAGCACCTGCCCCAATAACAAGGACAAGTGGATTATGATCCCTTCCTACTCTGTTGACCACAGCCATGTCTAAGATGGATGACCATGCTTCCATGTTAATAATAACATAATCAATGATCAAGATCGAAGTAGATTTGCCACTATTAAACGTTGCTTTGAGCGCCCATTGACAAAACAGAGACTGTTGTTCAGTAAGAGGTCTGTAAAATCCTTGGCTTTTTTTGCAGACTTAAAGTGACTCATAGCTGTCTCTGGGATCCCCATACTACGATCTTCCAACAAGATCTTGCAGCTATTAATAACACCACAGACTGATGAGTTTATGTCACCACAAATGAGTATCACACTCCTACCACCTACAGAGCCCCGAAACCCCCTTTATTTAAACCTGAACTAAGTCTCAACTGCTGGATATTAGCGGAGTCCCTCTGGAGTGGTACATCAACTTGCTCTACTTTGCACTCTAGCTTGCATGATATCTATATTGAGATACCCCCCTAAGGGGTGACCCTTCCCTGCCCAACTGGCCAGTATATCATAACCCAGACCCCATCAATACATAGCTCTTCAACAGCCCACGTTTCTTGGAAGCAGCAAATATAATGCAAACTGACATATTGGGTTCAGTCATTGTCTTCCAGTTTGCTAGCCAAACCTGCAATGTTCCACGACAGTAATCGCAAGCAGCCCCCATCCAAATTATTGTAGGTAGACGATGCCAGGGGGGCATGTAGAGGAGGTGGCTAAATAAGAAGAGGGTTCCTTTGGTAATCAGTCAGTTCTTGCTCTAGGGGATGCCCCTGCATCGCCAGCAAGTACAGCCGATACCCAAGACCAACTGTCACAGTTGGCCCCTTTATCCACCACATCATGGCTTGGAATCCAGATTTGTCTGCTATTTTTGTAGGTGGTAATGGTTAATGGTTCTCGCACTCTGCTACCCTCAGCTACAGAGCTCTTCTTATTTTACCATGGTGCAAGACCACGCCTATTAGGGCTATCCTCCGTTAATGCATCTACCCTGCTCCCATACATCTCGTTCTCCTTGATTTTCTCTCGGTTGACAATAGAACAGGGCAGCACATCGACCCCCATTATGCGGAAACAATCTGCATGATCGAGAATTAGTCTAGCTATACCTGGAAAAGCAAATTCAACCAGGGCCGAGGGGCAGGAGATACAAGGATCACCTTGGGAATTAATAGGGTGGGAGCACCTCCTGCCATAATCACGCTGCTGCAGCTTTGATCCCAGCTTGACTAATTTCACATCACTGGAAGAAAGAACTCTTAGCTCAGGAACAGCATAGAAGAGGCTTAATAGTCTAGACCTATTTAAGGGGTGGCTTAAACCAACATCAGGAAAGAGATCAATGAATTCCAAGCTTTTCCCACTGTATCTTCTCCCTGGTGCCGCATCACTAGGGCCATCAATTTTATTACAATATAAGTCAAGGGCATCAGGACTATCTCTACCTCCCTTCTGGACAACCTCACCAACCTCGGACTCAAACAACTGGTCACCACACCCACCCACTCAGCAGGACACACGCTCAACGCAATTTTCACCGCAAGCCAACACATAGCCTACACCCACACCACCGAACTCCTCTGGACTGACCACCACTGCGTCCACTTCTCCTTCACCAATCCCCCCACACACTACCATCAACGCACCACACCCTACTGCATGTGGGACAAGATCCCCACAGAACGACTAAACTCCCAACTGGCATATAACCCCCCCACTCCAACGACCCTAACACAGGAGCACACAACCTCTCCAAATGGATCACCACCTGCGCCCCTCAGAAAACACATCGCCACCCACAACATCAAGAACGCCCCATGGTTCACCCCTGAACTGCAAGACTCCAAGAGCAAATGCCGCCAAGCTGAGAAAATATGACGACAAGAACCTCCACAACCAACTTCTCCACCCTCATCACCAACTCATACGCACCGCCAAAAGAGATCACTACAAGACACGCCTTGACAACAACTCTCAAAACAGCAAAGAACTCTTCACCATCATCAATGAACTTGCCAAACCCAAAGCCAGCAACATAGACCTCGCACACACACAGCCCCTATGTGACGCCCTTTCCAACCAATTCCTCCACAAAATCCTGGACATCCATAACAGCTTTATACCACACACACCCACCACACACACCCCTCCCTCACCCAACCCAACCCCGACTCTTGACCCCCCACCACACTCTCCACCTGGACCTCACCACACACAAAGAAACCCAAAAAAACATGAACTCCATCCACTCCGGATCCCCCTCTGACCACTGCCCACATCGCATCTACAACAAAGCCAGCCCAACCATTGCCCCCATACTCTACAACATAATCAAATCCTCTTTCGACTCCCCTGGAAGCACGCAGAAATCACCACTCTCCTAAAAAAAAAACAAGCTGACCCAGAGATCCTCTCCAACTACCGCCCCATCTCCCTCCTCCCTTTCCCCGCCAGGGTTGCAGAGAAATTAGTCAACGCCCGCCTATCCCACTTCCTCGAAGCAAAAAACACTCTTGACCCCTCACAATCCGGGTTCTGCAAGAACCACAGCACGGAAATCGCCTTCATCGCATGCACCAACGACATCAGGACCAAAGTTGACAAAGACGAGACTGTCGCGTTCATCCTCCTAGACCTCTCCGCAGCCTTTGACACCATCTGCCACCACACACTCTGCACACGCCTCAGCAACATAGGAACTCACCACAAACAATTAGACTGGCTCACCTCCTTCCTCACCGACCGGACCTAGAGAGTCTGCCTTCCACCCTTCCACTCTAACAATACCAAGACCACCTGCGGAGTCCCCCATGGGTCCTCCCTCAGCCCCACACTCTTCAACATCTATATGATCCCCCTAGCCAACATCCTCCAAGCACACAGAATCACTATCCTCTCCTATGCAGATGACATCCAACTCATCCTCTCCCTCACCCGCAACCCCACCACCGCCAAAACCAACCTACAAGCTGCTCTCCTCGACACCGCCAACTGGATGACCACTAACCACCTCAAGCTCAACTCAAACAAAACCAAGATCATCATCTTCGGCCCCAACAAAACCACATGGGATGACTCCTGGTGGCCCACCGCCTTAGCCCCCGCACCCACCCCCGCAAACCACGCACTCAACCTCGGCATCATCCTGGACCCCTCCCTTTCCATGACACAGCAAATCAATGCTTTAACCTCCTCCTGCTTCCACACTCTCCGCACTCTTAAAAAATCCTTCAAATGGATTCCCTCAGAAACCAGGAAGACAGTCACCCACGCACTCATCAGCTAGCGCACTCGCTGGCGTCCTGACACGGAGGCGCCGATATTTGGATAATGGAGTCAATTATCAGGAACATTGGGTGTTTTTGAACTTCTATTCGGAGAAATTTCATATTGCAACATATCGCTTTTGGATTAACTGACACTACTGTCTAGTGCTTAAGTGGTATTGGATTTGTAAGCCCTGAAGAAGTCGTAAGGGATGTTATTAATTCCCAAAGTCGAAACACGTGTTGGCTGGAAAGCTGGAAGTACAAATTTCTTTGGATTGCTCACTATTCAATATGAAATCATACTCTCAATAAACTCTCGACTGATCAATTTACTTTACTGGTTGACTCCAAGACCTACAGATTCCATTATGGACTGATTTGTGCAACTATGTGTATGTGAATTATATATTTCATTGTTCTGTGTGTACTTTAGGGGCACCTCATTGTGCATTTTCTGAGTTGTGAGGTTGTTTGACCTCTAAGGGTTGGGTGTTTCCCTAGTGGGGCTCCCCGGTATTTACTTTGTTAGATTGGCACCCTGAGCACCACATTTCCTCATATTACACCCCGTCCTCGCACTCATCAGCAGCAGACTGGACTACGGTAATGCCCTCTAAGCCGGCACCACACTCAAACTCAAATGCAAACTCCAGAGAATCCAGAACACAGCTGCACGCCTCGTCCTTGGCCTCCCCCGCCACGAACGAATCTCACCACACCTCAAATCCCTTCACTGGCTTCTCATAGACAAGAGAATCACATTCAAGATCCTCATCCACACACACAAATCCCTCCACAACACTGGCCCAACCTACCTCAACGAAACAGTGAACTTCCACACTCCCACACGCAACCTCTGATCAGCCGACCTCGCCCTAGCCACAGTCCCCCGCATCCAACGCACCACCACAGGAGGCAGGTCCTTCTCCTACCTCACACCCAAAACCTGGAACTCCCTCCCCACCAACCTTTGCAAAACCAAAGACCTCCTGCTCTTCAGAAAGAACCTCCAGACAAGGTTGTTCAATCAGTGACCCTCCCTGCCCCCCCCTTGATTTCCCCCCTCCAGCGCCTTGAGACCCTCATGGATGAGTAACGTCTCCTTCTCCTGCACCCCCCCTACATTGTGTATATCCTCACAAGGATGGGTTTGAGTAGGTCGTAAGGGTTCCGCTAATTCCTCGCAATTGGCACATGGCCCAGATATGTTATTGTATGGGAGAGCAGCTGGATTTCTAGTACCCATATTCTCCTCACTTAGTGTGACCTTATGGCTGGGAGCTGAAGCTAGCCCCCTGTCTATGCTGTCTGTGCTGTTCTTGTTGCTGGAGAATATCCATTTAAGAAAATAAACAGGAAATTGTGTAGCCCACTTCCACTTTTCTTTCGCAAGTCCCTTCTTCTTGTTCGAAGTTTCCCTTATGTCAATGTGAGCTTCATTCTGGGATCCAGAGTCTCTCCTTATTCATTCCATGATGCTAGAGGGTAGCACCTTTAATTCAGCAATTGCATTTTTTTCCCTGGGACTCGGCTTGTACTCATTTTCATGGGGGCTGCCCCTCTCTTCTGCAGAGAGCCCGGCATCCTCTTTATGTGCATACCTCCATCAGATTGTAGTGCTCATGTAACTGCTTTAAATAAAATGCCTATCATCTGCAACAATCAACAAAACAAATTTAGCTAGCCATGAGGTGCTAATATGAAGGGGTAAATGTGTACTGCTATCTTCATATTTGTTTAAATGAAAAACTAATCTGTGCTCCCTTTAACTGCTTTGATGACATTGCCAGCACAATGATAGCTGGGTCATTTATTTTTAGTGAAAAGTGCAGAAGGCGAACGTTGGAACCTCATTTAATGTGCACATTATGTGATGTCCTCTAAAATCTTGATAGTCCTTATATTTAGAATAACAGTACAAACACTGGTAGGTCAGCAAATAAAGGTGATGGTTTCTCCCTATCAGTAGTGTAAGAAATTGGGTTTTTGGTTGACTGTCGTATGAACCCTGGTCAAACAGTAAACACAACCCTGCCTTGTCAGAGTGAAGCACAAGCCAACCGTAAATTAACCTGTGCTCAACCCTCTGGTAGCTTAGCAGAGAGCAGTCAGGTTAACTTAGAGGACATGTGTAAAATATTTTTGCAATACTTCAAACAGTAATAAAGTCATAACACCACACAAAAAGGATTCAAACCAGGTTTAAGAAATTGAACTTTTTCAATAAATAAATCAAGACCAGAACTACAAAGACCCAATCAGTATAAATGTAAATATGTAATTTTAAAGATTTTAATAAAAATAATGCCAAAAATTACAAAGCGTCAACTGTAGATATATGGTTGTGATGGAACGGGACAAAGTCAGACATTCAGACTGATCATGATGGAGCGTGGGCTTGTTACAGGGACCTAGTTAGGCCAGCTGAGTAGGGTACCTTTAATCCTGGTGTCCAAAGCTGTGTGAGGATCCACATCAATGATGCATTATTCAGGCAAAACAATGTGTGTGTTCTGAGATGCAGCAAGGCTGCGATGCAGAGGCCTAGTTATCGTTGAGGATCTCATTGAAGAGACTTGCAATGCGAAGTCAAGCATCGAGTATGTGGCCTGCAGTCGGGGCAATGTGCTGGTCCCGTGGAGCTACAAAGCTGCAAGGTGAAGTCTGGTGTTGTTGTCAAGGCTGATCTGTCAAAAATGCATCATACAGCGATGGTTGAGATGGGGCTGCTTAGGTGATGCATGTCTTTACAATGGGTCCGATCCATGCAGCAGCAGTGTGTCTGTTCTGCTAGGGGTTTGTGCCACGCAGCAGAGGAGATGCATCTATTTTACTGGTTCAACAGAGGATGACAGAGAACATTAAGCCCACGTCCAGGGGCTCAGGACTGGGTGGCACCACTTGCAAGGGTAGACTCACAAACGGCAGAGTTCAGGTACAGGTGCAAGCTGTTAGAAGCCTTTTGTGTCCCTGAGTCTTCAGATCCGAGGGGGGCAGCCAACTGGCACTTTGAGTCTGTCTGGGTTCTGGGTGCAAGAGCTGCAGCTCCCGTCCTTGTCCTTCTCGCCCAGGCAAGAGGATAGCAGGCAGCAGGCAGCAGGTCAGCACTGCAAGGCAGCAATCCAGCAGAGTGGCAGTCTTTTTAGCAGCACAACTGTCCTTCGTCTTGGCAGAGAATCAACAGTGTACTAAAGAGATGGTATCCGAGGTCCAGTGGTTATATGCAGCTGTGCCTTTGAAGTGGGGAGAAGCTTCTAGAGGCATGCTTTTGAAATGTACAGGTACACTGCTTTCCTGGCGTTGGCTCCAGGCTAACTACAAGTGGTATGCACCCCTTTGTGTGGAAACAGGACACAGCCTATTAAAGTGTAATGGGGTGGGCCCAGCTCCTCCCTCCCTTCCTGCCAGGGATGACCTATCAAGTCACATCTAAGCATCCCATTGTCTGTGGCTGTCTCGAAGGAATAAACAAAGCCCCACTGTCAACTACACAGAGTCATGTGATCCAGAGGCAGGTTGCAGGCACCAAATGGCTAAGGCAAGAAAGTGTCAACTTTCTGAAAGTGGCATCTTCAAAATTGTAATTAAAAATCTGACTTAACCATAAGTTAGGATTTTTCATTACAATTCCAGATACACCAGACATCAAGGGGCTCCCTGTTTCCTTTTAGAAATTAAACTGTTAGAAGATAACAGAATGTTATCCAATGTAAGAGGTAGACCTCAAAGTAGTGAAAACTAATTCAGTTCATCAAAACCGGGACATGTAAAACTTTGAAATACATGTTCTATTTCTTGAATACATTGCACCCTGCCCTCTGCGTTGTCCAGAGTCTACTATACGGGTGGCTTTTATATATTAAAAAGGAAGGCTTGATTTACTTTGCCAGGTCGAAAGTCAGTATAAAACTGCACACACACAGGTTGCAATGGAAGGCCTGAGACATGTGTAAAGTGCTACTTAAGTATGTGGCACAAACAATGCTACAGGCCCATTAGCAGCATTTAATTTACAGGTACATAGAACAAGTAGTACCACTTTACTAGGAACATTCAAGTAAATGAAATATGCCAATTGGGTCCAAAACATTTTAAGGAGCGAGGACATGCACTTCAGCATGGGTTAGCAATAGTAAAGTGTAGAGAGTCCTAGGGCCATCAAAAACAAAATCATCTTAAATCAGGAGGTCTGAAGGCAAAATGTTAGAGGGAAAACCATGCCAAGGACGCCAGGTCTAACAAGTAGCCATAGAAGATGGGTTTTGAGTGGTGCCTCTTCACCTCCATGAATGTTTCCCTATTTCAACATCCAGACTTGGTTTCAAATTAAGAACCTTAAGGCATTAAACTGACTCCACCTGGATTAACATCTTATTAGCTCAACTATGGATGGAGGCACATTTAAGTACATTTGCTCTACTGTACTCCCATTTGTGGATGAAGAAGTATGTTTTAAAACCAGTAGAAGTATCGCCATAGTCTATGTGAGCTAGGGTTTGTCTCTGCTCTTTAGATTTTGTTACATGGCTCCTGTGTTGATTATTATAAGTTCTAGTATCTGCTTTTACTCAAGCGCAGATGTTTCAATGGTGTCTTGGAAGAAAGAATAGTGTGCCATAAGGGTTTCACTTGTATTGTATTATGTGCACCTTTTCTGCTTCATAATAATGTATATGGTTTTAATTAAACTTGCATGTACAACATTTTAAATTGCAAAGGGGTGTCTCTGCTTTGAAATATGGTAAACTGATGTCTCTGTTGACTTTGGCACACATTACATTTGACTGTTTGTAGGCTGGACTTTTTGTCCCCCTAGCTGACATTTGTTAGAAGTTGATGTACACGGATTCTTGGTTTATTAGACGACTGGCCTTATCTAAATGACCTGAAGTGTCATTTGAGGAAGTATAAATAAAAGAATCCACAAATCTATCAGTGTTCTAACTCTCAATATCAAATTGGTCATACCACTAATTTTACATGGTGACATAAGTTGCATTTCAAATCAATCAGGCTTGTATCTTATTTCACAATATGGAGTTAAGCCTAGAATGCTCAACAAAGGACAAATTAATGTACTGATTGTTGATCATAGTCTAAACACAGATGATCATATAAAATATAATAGAATTCATCATCTTTCATTTTTCTCTGTAAACTTGTTCAAGAATTATGTTAAACACAATTAGATCAATTTGTCATGAGCTCTTCTGCCTTTTATGAAAACTCATTATCCAAAAAAATACTCCTAACAGAATTGAACCCCCACCCCAAACTGACAGAGATTGAAATGATAAAGTGTTACAGTACATAGGAAAGGAGGGTATAACATGAGAGTGAGATGCTTCAGTTCTAAAATTATGAATTTAGTGAGTAGTTTATTGTAGAACCAGAATGTCCTACAATACACAATGACTTATGCAGTTTACTAGATACTCAAATTTTGAAAACATACGAGGACTAGATGGATAACCTTTTTATTTGATTGCTTCAATTGATAAGATGAAGCCAAAACAAGTTGTGGTTTATAAAAGTAGAAATTAACTATTTAGAATGGTACAATTGTCCTCAAACATATTTAATATCTATCCAGTAGAAATTGTGAATGGAAATAAAACAAAATAAAAAAACTAACTGCGCCTTAGTCTTGTTTATAGCATGAAGGTAAGAGGCGTAAAGTTTGGTTATTGCATTGCTTAAACAAGTTAAATCAGTGGATCCAAATGTGATTGTTCCTCTATCTTTTAAAGAGTGTCACTGTATGTGGAAGCCGGCTGTGGCATGTTTTGGGAATCTAGCATCTAAAAAAAAAAGTCTAGGATCATGAAAACTGAAACTGTTACTATTCCTCATTTATACATTTTCATCATTCCGGCTTGAACGCATGCCTGAAGGATATGCTGTAACAGGGCTTGTGGAAATTTAAATGGGCTGGAACACTACACCACTAGCTTCTTATTTGACTTGTGCACACTCACTCCCCGGGTTGGCGTAATTTCCAAGTCAAATAGGTAGGCCCCTATTAAAGGGTCCATTTGGGCTTTAGTCCTTGCCTTGCAACACATTTCATGGTTTTATTGGCTCTCTGATTTTCTAACCTCATTAGCATCCATTTTATGACTCGCTGCTGTTATTTTCTTCCCTCTGGGGTTCATTGGTTCCTGTTAGTCTCTCCAAAGCATTGTCCTTTTGGTTATGCTGTCTTTGTCCACTTTGTTTATAAAGTTTTACCAGTGAGTGTCCAGCAGCATCCAAGTGTCTTCACCAGATTCCTGGTTGGCTCCTAGCTCATCCTTTCAACATCTGCTGCTAGAACTGGTAGGCCTTGTTTCATACATTATTTCTTCTATGTTACTAGGCAGGCGTTATTTACTGACCATCTGCCCTCTGTCTTCAAGCTGATCATATATATCTATTGCTTTAACTTCCTGAAAGGTTGGTGCCAACCCTTGAAACAGATAACTACAGAGGAGAGTTGCCTCCAGTCAAGAATTTCTGGTGATATGTTCTATTCTGTTTACCAGCACAGAGGCTTACGGAATGCAGGGTTTCTCAACAGGTCCACAATTCTCAGACTTAACAGACCTAACAGACAACTTGAACATTAATTTTTTTAGGTCAAATAGGCTGGAGAAAAAAACATAGCCTAATATTATACCAGATGAAGGCATGAGTGTAGGAGAACAAATGCATGAATAAAATATTACTGATGGACTCCAAACAGATAACCAGATCTGCAAGGGCTACATTTCAAAAGTAAATATCAGAATAAGTATGGATCTCCAAATGAGTGTAAGAATAATTTACAATTTATTAAAAGAAACAGTAAATCATTATTCATTAACTAAGAACTCCTTAATGCTAATCCCCCAGCAGTTTAATTCAAAGGCAGAGCCATAAAGTACTACGCTATTGTGTTGTTCACACCACTTTCACAAGAACATTCTAGATGCCTCGTTTTTGTGGTTGAAAGACAATTACATTCTCAGCGCCATTGCCATCTGAAGAAATCACAGCTCCAACTCATTACTTCCAATATCCATTGCTGACATAAGAAACACAAATCACTAACACAAAAAGACACATGCTCAATGGGTGTCAAATAAAACCTAGTGAATGTGTTGGCATTGGACTAATGAGCAGCTCTCATACTGTCACTTAAATCCTCTCATGGAAGCATTCTATTTACCAAGGTTAAATTTATTAAATGTGCTGAAAAGAATGACATATTCATTTGTGCTTTGTGAGTAACAGTCTTCACCCACCCTGCCAATGGAAGGGGTAGATACAGTACCATATGTGTTCCTTTGAGAAATAAAGTTGTTTTATCTCAGCAGAACAGATCTGTAGAAGACTGTTCAAATGTTTTATCTAGCATTGTACTACTCAATATTCTGCATGATTGTAACATAGATAAAATGGATGACATGTAGGGCCTGATTTCTATTTTAGCATACAGGATACTCCATCATAAACACCATTATTGCCTCCTATACTGTTTTTTAACTTCCAAACAAATTGAGGTGCTCATTCGGACGTTGTGGATGCCAGAGGACCGACAGTGCTGGTGGTCCTCCGACTGCCATATTCTGAGTAGTGTAGGATTTCTGCCTCACTTTGGGTGGAAATCCTTCAGTATTCGTGCTGGCGGTCAGCGGTGGAGAGGTGGTCCTACTGCCGGCCCACCCCACCTAAAGGAATCCCCCCAACGTACTACGACCTGTAATACGGCATGGCGGTGTCCTGATGGCGGTGCGGGCTGCCGGTGGGAGAGCCGGGTCCTGTCCCCTCAGGGAGAAGCACCTCGTCGGGTGAGGTAAGTGTCCTCCGCAAGGGGAGGGGAAATCCCTTGTGGAACAGGGACTCGGAATACCGCTGGCGGTATTGGATGGCAGGCCGGGTCGGAGATGCTCGTCTCCGGCCTGGCTGGTCCAGCCGCCCTGGAGGTAGCAACAGGAAAATGGCGGTTTGGCACCGCCGCCGGTGTGACGGTTCAGTTTTCGCCGAAGTCGGAATGAGCACCTGAGTTTCTAACTTTACTTCTATCAGAACTTGTCCTACCTCAGTGATTTATTCTGCCAATATACCACAAAAATCTCTTTTCAACACTGGTATATCGACAATGATAAATACTCCTGCCCGGTATGATGTACTGCTCAGTTAGAAATCAGTGAGCTCATATGTTCTCAACCATCTCACTATAATTATAAGCAATCCAAGATCTCCGTCTAGTTTCACAAGAACATGCTTGCAAATGCGATTTCGCAACTTACTAGTTGATGCCACCTCTATGCCGTAGGATGTGAGCACACCACCTTCAACTCAAGGTACACAAGCAGTTGACAACCTAAAGCAGCATGAGTCTAGTGTTGGGTAGCTTCTCAATTACGAAACACAACTCCATCTACAGCCTATAAGTACTTGGGAAGCCTTGTGTTCCAATCAGTTAATCAGCACATTAATGGCCCTATTCACCAATCATCCTCTATATTTAACGGACACCTTTCAAATACTTTTTAATTCTGCTGGAAGAAAAAGTACACCACACAGGAAAAGTGTATGAAATCTTAAACCAGTGTTATAGCTATCACATTTACCATCAAAAACATGCTGGTAAAACATTATCTGAACCTTTTCTCCTTTGTTTTGAAGCAAAATAATACCAACCATCTCATTACTAAATGTTCACCTTGCATTCCACATACCATACGAATACCATACAATCCATACAAATCAATAGACAAACATAAACATTATTTAGCTGTCTGAGACAGAGATGCACATTCTCCTTTTATTTGTGGTCAGTGAATAAAGCTGCTGTGGGAGTAGCTTTAAAGATTTAAAGATTTAAGTATTAATGCTATCTTCCAGTCTTGACATATAATCAATTAGTCTTCCGAACTTTAATATTGTTGTCTCTTCAACTACAACTATTTGGAATAGTAAGAATGGCAAAATTAATTCAGAACAGAATAAGCTTCATAGACATGTTAAGGGTGAGAATAACAGAAATCACAATAAAGCAAAATGGCAGCAGCTTTGGTTGCACATAAGTAAAGAATTCGTTTTAATAAGTTCCAGCAAGTCATATTTGACATACCCAAAATTAGGAGCAAACTAGCACCAATGTTTTAATATGCCAGCAATTCACTGTTGTTGTAAAGCACAAGATACAAGCTCCATAACAAGATAGATATATAAAACAGTATTGCAGAAAAAATAATTTCAAACAAAGTAATTAAAGCCAAGGTCATTGTCTTTGGCAACAAAACTGGAGTGAGCCAGCAAAGATTCCCTGGAGGACGACGATGATATGCATAGCACTCGGGCACTTCTTGCACTCATCATATTTCTATCTCATAAGGCATAAATACACTTTGTGGAATGAGCATTGGGAATTCATCTAATGTGCAATACAAGGATTCAATGTACTCTGTATGCAATCTCAGTCCTGCGGCTGAAAACCTTTAATCAATATTCTTAGCTCATGTTAAAAGACCCTCACCTAATAAGAGAGAATGTATATGAATGCACACATGGACAAACACAAACTCTCTCTCTGTCTCTCACACACACACACACACATGTAAACACACACAAATTAATACATTAGTGTTTTCACCTGTTTCCTCCTTTAATAACAGGTCTACTAGAGCAAGAAATCATAATTGTTCCATAGATATTTGCATTTCATACCTTCTGGAGCAGAGAGGGTCAAATAAAAGACATTCTTTTCTACTACTAAACTAAACAGTAGATAATCACTCCAACATTTTCGAGTACCTTCTGAAAAACAAACGTAATTCAAAGACATTGCAAACGTTTTAAACATTCTGCCATTCCTTTCTACAAGAGTTTACAAGCAAATAAATGCATATAAATGTGATTTGAACAAGTAAAAAATATTCTAATTTTAAGAAATATTCGAATAGCTTTAATGGTATCTCTCATGACAGGCGTTTAAGGAACCTAAAACATTGATATCTAAAATGAACTATCTCACTTGAGCAGTCCTTTTCTCATATTGACCCCATGCTAAAGGAACTCCACTGGCTCTCCTTGCTGACCTGCACAATCTTAAAAATTAGTTGAATCGCTTACAAAGCCATCACCACCTGCCCCGCCCCCCCAATCTAGGTATCAAGCTCACCATCTGTGATGACTGTTGGCACACATGATTTCAGGACTCCACCAGGTTGGAGAAAAAATGCAAAAAAGAAATGGCCTTCTCAGCCTATGCTACTGGGATCTGGAACAAAATATGTGTATAAGTGAGGACTGCCACAGCCCTGCTTCAATTTAGGATAGAGTTGTAAATCCACCTCTTTAAAGAACATAATGCAGTAACACCACACTTCTGCTAGAAACCAGCTACCTTTCCAATAATTTTTGACTGTTTCTTTGCCTTTGACCCCTACTCAGTTCTCTAAGCTAAGTTTCCATTGTACAGAAAACACATAGGTACACACACCCACACACTCACACATACATAAATATTGACATAAATTCACAACAAAATACTTGAGGGTGTATAAACAAGGTATGCTAATGAAAACATAAATGAAGTGTGGATTTATTTCGAGTTACTTTGCATTTTCTGCATATTAAAGGGGGTGCTCTGCAAAGTCATGAATTCTGATTCAACAATGTACATATTATCCTTGCTCATCAAAAGAACACTGAAATTGTTGTTCTTTTTTAAAATCATATATATTATATAATCATATATATATGAAATCATATATATTACATAAAATTTAAATATACCATAGAAAAAGCCTTTGGTGGGGCATTGATTGCGATGCTGATGATCATCAAAGACTGCAAGCTGATATCCGCTGCAGCAAGAGTACATTATTCCATTGTGAAAGTGCCTCATAATCTTTATAGTCAGCTCCCCATTAATTTTTACTAAAGGTGGATAGTCACCTACCACTCACTCAGTCAAGCACATCCGCCCTGCTACATTTTAATAATGTTGGAACTGTAGTCACACTCCAGTTTCACACTTAACCAGACTGTGCATCTCTGAGATCCATTTGCTTAATTTTTAACTAATATATTTTCTGATTTAGCAATTTTTTTATTCCAGTTTTATATTGCCCCCTAACTGCCACATAATCCATGTCAGCTTTTTAAAATGTTTCTCTTACTGTGGTTAACATGTTGCCTTGTCTTTGGTCGTAATATTTTCTCAAGGAGGATTCTGTGACCCCAGTAAGCCTACCATCTATTCTGCATGTCTCCTCCATACTAGTGTAGGAATAGGCTTGGAGCAAGAGTGCCACTGAGGTATTTCTCCCCAAGTTAAATACAATGTCTACTCATGCTTCCTTTCATGAGAGGCATATCTCTGATAACACTCCACAATTATTCAAAACCCTATATATAGAGCAATCCCACCACCCACACCAGGATGCAAGCTCATACTGTAAATTGATGCTGCCTTCATCTACACCAGGGGTCTCCAACATTTTCTGTAGTAAGAGCCACATATGTTCAATGAAAACCATTTTGAGCCAGTACTATTATAAGTGTTGTAAGAGTGACTAGATCAGTCCCAATTACATTAGTTGCCACTATATGCAAGGCTACTAGCAGTTATAACCTTAGTGCATCGGACAAGGTTTCCAGCAGTGATGTAAAAAAGGGCTTTTTTTATTTTGAATGCGTTTACATAGGTAGTACTTACCAGCCATAGCTGCAATTTGACTGACTGGACCTATGATAAGTATATTAGCAACCTAATGAACCCAGGGCATCTTCATTCATCACTTAAATATCAGCTTTAAATATATTTAAGAAATTCAGCCATTTGACTGCAAACATCAGCTTTTCAGTTCTGAAAATATACAGATTTTCATTTGCAATAGGCACACTTAATTTTGGTAAACATGCTTCAATAACCAAGCTAAAGCTTTTAATGTAGGTGGCTGAGCTGCATTCAGGAGTGGTACTTGCAGTCTGTTGGAGAGCCACTAGTCAGAGAAGCCTGTTTTACACACATGAAAGGAACCAAAGCATACAATTAAGGCAAATTGGGGAAATCAACATAGTTATAGCACAAATAAAAGTCCTGTTCTTTCAACTTAAATGTGTAGAAAGCTGGCACCAATTCAGCCGAGAATTGAAATTGAGTTAAAACCAAGAGTATGTTGATACTCAGTCTGGGATGTTGTTCAGACTGAGTATATTGTTAATCACTTATCAACATGATCGTGTCTGAATCCCAATGTAATAACTACAACTCCTTTATTAGGAAATGTACAGCCACAAGAGACAATTTGCCCAATGGCGCATCTTAGTCCATAGTTTTCAGAGGATGTCTGTCTCAGATGTCCCAACAATCAACTTAGTTTACCCAACTAAAAAGGATTGTGCATTGTTGTGTTGCTTGTGGGAGGTGGTTTGAACATCCTTAAATATATCCAAGCATTAGCACTGTGAATATTGTTTCAAACAAGCTTGACAGAAGCAGACAATAAAATGACTAGTGAGTTGAACACATCACATGGAAACTATAATCAATTCCAAAACATGCGCCAGTGGTGTGGTGCCTGCTGAAGTGGTTTGTTTGTAAACTGCAGGTCATACCTTTCAATGTCAGTAAAATAGCCTATTTGGTGAATGTGGTCTGCTGAATAATGAGAAAGAGAGAGGCACCAGTGGGTCTTTGTAAGTGTTTTCCAGGCACCTCAAGGTCATTTTAATTTTATGACATATTTCATAAATCATGAAAGTCCCTTCAAGAAGCATAGATGGTTTTACAGTGAACATGTTTTTTGCCACCAGGGTCACCTCAAACTTAACATGCTTCACGTGTACTGGGGTCAGTTTGAAACTAGATTACCAAAAATTGATTCTAATGAGGGGTTCAGAGAGAGCAAAACGTTAATGAGGCATTACTATATTGCACACTATACAGTTACTTATTTACATTACACACATTTATAATTTCTGGTACAGTGACATACTGCAGTTTGACTGCATTTGTTCAACATGCTGAAACTGGGATTAGAATTTTGGACTGCAATTTCCAAGGACAACATGAGTAAATTGAAAAATAGTAATTATAAAAGTAGGGGAAGGCGAAGGGATACACTACTGAGGTAAGGATGGGGACCTTTGCACTTCACAAAAAAGAACAACACTCCCCAGCTTTATCTGAGACAAACTGTTGCTTAAGCAGTTGCTTTAAATTGGGTAAACTGGGGTGGGGGATAAAGAGGTTGTATCTTTAGAATCATATAAAAAATGTATAAAAGGCATGGATTTTGTAACTAAGGATTTTGCCTAGAATCTTATGCTGGCCATATACTCTTAATCCTGATCCTCAATCTCCTGAATCTCTTCCCCCTGGTCCTCATCATCTTAGTTCTCCTAATTCCTCTGGTCCTATTCCTGGGCCTGTGTTTCTGGCCCTTATCCTTCTAGAACTTCAGGGCCTGGTTGTCAACTTCCTTATGGCCCTGCCCCTCCTGGTAATGTCACTAATCACCAGAGCTGATAGTTCTTTATGCCTGTGCACTGCACAGATACCAGGGTACAGTTGATGCACTCAATGGTATGGACACTACAGTCAAGATTCTGGTCACCTCACACCTTCCGATTACTGATTGTACAGATTTAGATTCTTGAGAGAAGAATTTTCCATCAGATTTCATGTTGTGTTACCAGTTTTCACAAAACTCTACATGAATAGGAAGACCATAGCCAGGTCATTATCCACATTGATCAAGTTAGTAAAGGAATACCATAACTAGGCTACATTAAACAGCAAAATAGAGAGGACAGTCTTGATGGAACAGTAGTTTATAGGGCACAATATCCACACCAATATTGCAATAGTATGTGCAAGAAAGTGGATTATTATTTGGTGCAGGAAATCACCCACCTTCTTGAATATTGACACTAACATGTCAAGGTGCACCCCAAAGTCACTAAATTAGCTTGAGCTCTACCCGTTAGGAATAATGGCTCAGAGCAGGCAGGCTTAATTTAGGGCAGTATGTAAAGCATTCATGCAGTACCAACACTGTATTTAGGTCAAAACAACAAACTATTACAGTCCCAAATGGACTTTCAAAGCTAGAGTATGATTTAATAAATACATTTATATCAAAACAAAACAAAATTCAATAAGTGAAACCAAAGATGTGAATTTTGATTGTTTTAAGCACAAATAGTTACAAAATGCAGTAAGTGTCAATGATAGTTTATGGAAGCGGTAGACTGAGACCAAGTGCATTGCAGTGAAATGTATGGTGGATATTCCACGCATGTGTGTCCCACTTACAGATCTTACCTTCTGACTTAAGTCTTTTTTATGGAGCTCCAACTCCTCCAGTATGTCAAGCCTAATATGATGATGGTACACCAAAAGAAGATGTATCCTTGACGACTCCAGAAGTCTTTGAAGTCCAAATGTTTTCTAAGTCCCAATGTTTTCATATTTTCTGGAGCAGCTGCTCTTGGTAATTCCTAAGCATTCCTGGACCTCAGGTACAGTACTCAGTGTCCAGGGCTCATTCCAGAAGAGGGCACCAACAAGGTACTGACCTCCTGACCATGTCTGTAGTAGAGTTGTGCAGTGATGCTGGTTAGGCTTCACTATGTAATACTCTCACAATACTCCAAAGATGGTCCCTCTGATTCACAATTATAAATTGTTAGCTCAGTCCTGATACTGTGGCAAAGAGCAGTCAGGCTTTACTACAGGAACCTGCATTAAGCATTTCAGAGTACCAAGATGGACAAAAAGTAGTAGACATGGCTCAAAGAAAATTCCACACATATTTGTAGCGGATTTTTATATAATTTTATACACAAACCAAAGCAAATGAGTTATGTGTACCTGGAGTTATGGATTTTGCAGCAAAAATAAAATCAGTGCATTTACAATCTGTCAAATCTCACCATTGCAGTCAATGGGAAAAGTCACTAGTGACACTCAGGGGGTTATTCTAACTTTGGAGGAGGTGTTAATCCGTCCCAAAAGTGACGGAAAAGTGACGGATTTACCACCAGCCGTATTACGAGTCCATTATATCCTATGGAACTCGTAATACGGCTGGTGGTATATCCGTCACTTTACCGTCACTTTTGGGACGGATTAACACTCCTCCAAAGTTAGAATAACCCCCTCAGTCACTTGCGGGGTGAATTCAAAAGGAACCCACATGGACCAGGATTCATCAGGCAGAACAACTCAATCTAGTTTTGGGTGCAGAGGTGTGCTTAGCTATCCTTGGTGCTGAACATGAACTGACGTTGCTGGTTTTACCAGTGAAATGGTGTGGGTGACACCAGATGCAAAAACTCAACACTGGAGCCACAGGTGACATTGGATGAAGTTTTTGCAGTGGGACCTAGAGTTGCAGCATCGAGTAAAATTGGTGATGACTGGACTGGCCACCAAGAAGCCATGGCAGTGGTAAGGTGAAGGAGAAGCTATCTCCACTTCCGGAGGTCTAGTAAAACATAGCAGCAGGCTGTAACTTGGCAGCGAGCTCATATGCATTTCCCACAATGCACTGGACCACCTGTCTTTGGGTAATCCCTCAAAGAGCTTGATGGTCGGCGCTTCTTCGGATCCAGTGAGTAAATTTTACCTGCAGTGAGCAGGGGGGCCAGCATCACTAGTCCTAGAAAGTCTTATCTTGCCTTTGGCTCAGAACAGGTTCTATCTTGCTGGGGGAAGAATTATTGGGTCCAGGACAAGCCGCTGTCAAGCAGTTCCAGGGAGGTTGTTGCAGATTTAAGGTATCACACCTTTGATAGTAAAGGTGGCTGTTCTTGTTGATGCAAGTCTTCTCTTGCCCTTTTGTCACAAGTTGTTCCAGATCTGAGGTTCTGGTGCCAGGGGAGCCACTTAAATCCTAGATTTACGGGTGTTAGAGGTGTTGGTGCAAGTAGCTGACTGGATACTAGCCACAGTGGCTAATATGCCCCTGAGGTGACTACGTCAGGTGGGTTGTGGAACCTTTGCTACCCAGAACCCTCTACTCGATCTTTTCCAAATTGTCTGAAGTCTTCCTCTTCTGTACAAAGCCGGTGGCCAAACCTAGAGGTGTGGCAGAGGGTGCACATCTCCTGTTTAACTATTTTACCACCTGCATGGGTGCAAATGTGCCTGGGGTCAAGGTGATGTTTTATTCCTTCACTAGGGGACAGCCTGTTTGCATATCAGAGGTGGTGTTCCCTTTGAAGCTCACCGCCTTGATGTGCCACTTCACAAACTGTCCTAGGAAGGAGGGAGGTATGCCCTTCTTACCATCCAGGCCATTGTCCTGACTTCTGCTCAGGGGGTCAGAATCCTGTCTTGGCAGCAGGAGCTGTGGGATAGCAGCCAGAGCACAAGGAAACTGGGGTAACTTGGTGGGCAACCTATAAGATTGTTTTCAGGGTCCATGCCTGTTGGACTTTTTGCCTCCTGCCTCCTATTTTTTTCTGACCTGGTGCTGTTGGCTTTTGAACTCTGAGCACTTTACCACTGCTAACCAGTGCTAAAGTGCATATGCTCTCTGTGTAAATTGCATGTGATTGGTGTATCCATGATTGGCATATTTGATTTAGTAGTAAGTCCCCAGTAAAGTGCACTAGAGGTGCCAAGGCCTATACATCAAATGCTACTAGTGGGCCTGCAGCACTGGTTGTGCCACCCACATGAGTAGCTCTGTAATCATGTTGCAGACCTGCCATTGCAGTGTCTGTGTGTGCAGTTTTAACTGTAAATTCGACTTGGCAAGTGTACCCACTTGCCAGGCCTAAACCTTCCCTTTTCTTACATGTCAGACACCCCTAAGGTAGGCCGTAGGTAGCCCTAAGGGCAGGGTGCAGTGTATGGTTGAGGTAGGACATATAGGCCCTCATTCCAACCCTGGCGGTGAAAGACCGCCAGGGCTGTTTTGGAGGTTGTACCGCCAACATGCTGGCGGTACAAACTCACGGATTACAACCGTGGCGGAAGCGCCGCGGTCGCACCACCGGGACCGGCGGTTTACTGCCATGGTTGTCCCAGTGGTTTTAATCCACCAGGGCAGCTTGCAGCGCTGCCCAGGAGATTACAAGTCCCCTTCCCGCCAGCTTGTCCATGGCGGTAGGAACCGCCATGGAAAGGCTGCCGGGAAGGGGAGCCGGGGGGGGGTCCCCTGGCACAGCCCCACACTGCTTTTCACTGTCTGCACAGCAGACAGTGAAAAGCGCAACAGGTGCAACTGCACCCGACGCACGGCCGCAACACCGCCAGCTCCATGTTGCAGCCCACATCCCCGTTGGGCCGGCGGGCAGAAACTCTGCACCCAAGGTTGTAATGAGTTCCATAGTAATGTGTTTTATATGTCCTGACAGTGAAAAATTGCTAAATTCATTTTTCACTGTTGCAAGGCCTGTCCCTCTCATAGGTTAACATGGGGGATACCTTTAAATCTGATTAAAGTGTAGATTCCCTTTGGGAGTGGATAGACATTTGGAGTTTGGGGTCTCTGAGATCACAATTTAAAAATACATCTTTTAGCAAAGGTGATTTTAAGATTGTGTGTTTGAAAATGCCACTTTTAGAAAGTGAGCACTTTCTTGCTTATGCCATTTCTGTGATTTTGTCTGTTTGTGGATTCCCTGTCTGGGTCAGTTTGACAGTTGGGCTAGTTGTACCTCACACTAGACAGTGACACATAGGGAGCTGGGGTGTAGTCTGCATTTCCTGTGCTAGGAGGGAGGAGAGGAGTGGTAACTAACACCTGAAAGGGCTGTGCCTGTCCTCACACAATGCCGTCTCTGACCTCCTGGTGAGTGTCTGGGGCCTGGCCTGGGAAAGGCAGGATTTCACATTCAAAAGAGACTTTACTTTGAAGTAGGCCTACTTCAAAGGAGAAATTGGGTATCAGAAGGGCACCCAAAATCACAGGCTTTAGATCACTTCTGGACATCAAGAGGAACCTCTGCCTGGAGAAGAGCTGAGGAGACGTGCTGCCCTGCCTGTGACTGTGCTTTGTGGAGCTATCCTGCAGTTGCTGCTTCTGCCTGTGTAAGAGGGCAAAGACTGGACTTTGTGTGCATTCTATCTTGTGAAGAAATCTCCAGGTGCTTGATTTAGAGTTTCCCTCCTGTTGTTTTAAGTCTCAGGGACAGCAAAGACTTCTCTCTGCCAACACCTGGAGTCTCTGGAGAGACTCCTGCTCTGACAAGTGGTGCCTTATCCAGCCCCTGGGCCCTTTAGAGGACAGCTGGTGAAAATCCAAGGAAATCGACTTCGGATGACTTCGGACCGACGCTGATGCTGAATCCGGTGACGCCGCCTGCAACCGACTCCGTCATCTTCGCTGGAATGTGATGACCTTCGCAGGCCCGACGTCGCTGCATACCCGCTAAAGTTCGTGACTCTGTGGAAGTCGCTGCACCACGTCGTGACCGATGCTGCTCGAAGTGCACAGATTCAACGTTTTACATAGATGCCGCGATTCCCGACTTCGCGCATCGAGTTGTTTTCACTCTTCACCAAAGGTGCTGTACCCGGGGGTCTATGCGACTCCGTGTCCAGTGCCGCTGGTGTCGGCTTGTTGGGAACGACTCTGTCACGTCGCCGTGTTAACACTTCATTGAAGCATTTTGTGTTTCTAAGCGCTATTTTTTAGTTTAATCTTCAAAAATGTATAACTTGACTTGTGTATGTCGGATGTTTGTCGTTTTGGTCTTGTTTTGTTTGGATAAATATTTCCTATTCTTCTAAACTGGTGTTGTGTCATTTTGTAGTGTTTTCAGTGAGTTACTGTGTGTGTTGGTACAAATATTTTACACCTAGCACTCTGAAGTTAAGCCTACTGCTCTGCCAAGCTACGAAGGGGGTAAGCAGGGGTTAGCTGAGGGTGATTCTCTTTTACCCTGACTAGAGTGAGGGTCCGGGCTTGAACAGGAGATAACCTGACTGTCAACCAAAGACCTCATTTCTAACATTGGTGATCAGTGGTTGAGAATCGGACTTGTATTTGTACTTGACATACAGTGATTAAGTGTACACTACTGTTTTGAGTTCAGACCACTACGTGACCAGATACTACTTGTCTTGTGATTCTGCTTTTTGTTCTCTGATGTCCTCCTGAAAATATTGCTAACATTTTTGGACTTTGGTTTTTGGTTGTGAAACCTTTGCAGAATGGAAGTCAATTTCTGGCACCTATTTATGTATAAAAAGTGGCAGCTTAGAGCATTCTGCATGGAAAGGGGACTGGCTGTGAACAAGAAATCCAGAAGGGAGGATCTTGAGTCAGCCCTGTTTCAGTATGAGTTGAAACGTTGTCAGGCAACACCACCAAATGAGTCTGAGGAGGAGAACTCTGAGGAGGAGGGCAGTGGCCCTGAGAAGGGAACAGAAAGAGATGATTGGCTCCTAGCTCTAATCTGGAGTCTGGAAGAGCTAGAAGCAGAGCTTGAGAGGGCTGAGGAGAAGAGAGCCTTAGCCCTAGAAAAAGAAAGGATTGCAGCCCAAGAGCTGAGCTGTGAAAAGCTGAAGCTGGAAGCCATGAGGGCTGAGTCCAGTTCAGATGGTGGCAGCAAATATCTTGTATCCAGTACTGCTGAAGAAGTGCACATGCCCAAAGATGTGGTGCCCTATTTGAAGGAGGGAGTTAACACACACCAGGAGGTTCAGGGGTATGAGGTAGCTCCAGTGATGTACAGGGTCCCTGAGGTAGATTGGGGAACTGGCATGGGGAGTCATATTCCTACTAGTGGGGGGGGCACTCTACTGACTATATGTGAGAGTGAGAGGGAGAGGGGTTCCCCCTATGTAGAAGTCCTGATTATGGAGTGTGAAGACATCCCAGAAGAGTGTGCGTTGAGTGTCAGGGACAGTCAGGCACTGTTTCACCAGTCTCAGGAGGGTGATCTGGGATGCTTTTTCAAAGCAGAGTCACTGGATGCTTGGGTGATGCCACATCAATCTTGACATGAGATTCATGTCGGGGTTGAGATGTCATGCTGTTTGATACCAAATGTTATCATTTTGGAGGTACCATAAAGGACCTGGGGGCTACGGTTGCCAGCATAATATAATGCACTCAGCCTCCTGGGATCAGGAGGCGTCCCTTAGGGGAGACTGACTTATAATAATGATGGTGCTTGGGCTGTGTCACACATGGTGTGGGCACAGTCGAGTTCAAGCAGTTTGCAGTGCTCCTGTAGTCTGTATTTGCAGGCCTGCTGCAGGTAGCTGATTTGGGTGACACTGGGTGGCACAAAAAGTGCTTCAGGCCTGGTGGTCCCTTTAGTACCTGTGCCCTGAATAACACTGGAACCATGTGGTAGGGACTTAAAAGGGGGTTGAACTACATGCCAATTGGAAATACAAACTCACAGTTACCAATTTAGGTGGAGAGTACTCGCACTGGGGTTTGGTTACCAGGCTCCGGTGCACTTTCAGAGTCATAACCAACAGCATCCAGAGCAAAATGTGTGAGTGTGACTGGTACTGGTAAATTGCTCACTTCAGAAAAAATGCCTCTTTCTTAATGTGTCCCTGTAGAACACAGGAGTGCAGCCAACTGAATTTGGAGTCCTCCTCATTATTCGATGTAGAGAAGGGAGCAGGCTGAGTCCTTAAAGGTTCGTCTCAGGTCACAAATAGTAGGCCCAGACCTCTTCTCATCTTTCACAGGTCTATAAGTTGTTTTGAGGAGGATGCCTTAGGGTGACACAATTATGGTTGGCACTAGCTAGTAGGTGGTGGTGACTCCTCACTTCTTCATAGTGAATGGGGAAAATGTTTCCAGGAGCAACCCCATTTTTTCAACAGTTACTGTTGGCCCCAATGCAAACAATTTCATAGTGCACCTTACTACTAAATATGAATTAAATATGGAGAAACTCTTCCTTCCTTGTACAGAACCTGTGTGACCACCTAGAAGTTTAGCTAGGGAAAAGACCGGTCTCCCTGCCTGTGCTCACTCCAAACCATTTCTAGGAGCAGTTCCCACTGAATTTGCTACCAGACTGGCTGGGGGACAAAGCATTTAGTTTTCCATTTCACACCTTTCATTCAGAGGCCTTTTACCATTCCATAAAGTTCCTGGATCCACAATCACTTGCCAGACTGCAAGGGGAAAGAAAACACCTACCCACACCTGACCATTGTTCCTGCTCTGGGAGCAGTTTTCATACCTCATTAAGGTCAGGCACTGGCACACCAGCTTTTAGTAGGCTCATGCTAAGTAGCCTATTGGAGATTCAGGCAGGTAAAAGGTCATTTCAAAAAAGTTACGTTTCCAAAAGAATTATCAACAATCCAACTTTACTATTTAATTGCATTTTTAATAAATACTAAAAATAGTAATTGACTGACTTTTGTAGCTGTTTCCTTAAAAAAGTTACAGATGTGGTGGGGCCAACCAACATGGCCGATCGGACGTGAGCTCCTTCGGCTCCGTCTAAATCCTTCCACGCCCGATGTAGTGAGGAGGTGAAGGGGTGCAAAAGGACTCCCCCTGACCTGGTGGCATGCCTCTGAGCCCCTGGAGGGGGAGAATCCGTTGTGGTTGCCGGCCGTGAGAGGTGTGTCGTGCGATGCGGAGCCTGCCAGCCGAGCACTCGGCTCGCCTCGGAGTGCGGCCTTGCGACCTAGTGGCGGGCAGGACGGAGCCGAGTGGAGACGGCGGGGGGCTGGAGCCCTGACATACAGACGAGATCTGTGGGCACCACAGAGCAGGGGAGAGGGGTGTCTCCTCCTACAGAGCTGCTCGTCAGCTGGGAAGAGCTTCATTAAGGTGAGTGCCAGTGCGCACAGCGGCAGCGTGGCGGAGCCCAGGAAGGGGCGATTTTCCGGAGCTGGGGGCTGCGGCCCAAAATGGAGAGGGCGGCTGCGCCCCACAGATAACCCCCTTTCCCACTGGTGAAATTAGGGAACCAACAGGATGGTCTCCCCTGGAAAATATTTTTGGAGCCAGCTCGGTGGTACTACGGTGCGGCTCCACGCAGGAAGAGCCGAGACGGGGAGAGAGAGGCCACTCCGGAGAGCGCTGAGCTGGGGAGATCTGGCTGCGTGGGGCCCCGAGACAATAGGGCCCAGCGGTGCATCTACAGGTAAGTGGCGGTGGGACACTTCAAAGAGGGGGCCACACCCGCAGGGGGCGACAGACAGCTGAAATGAGTGGGGCAAGTGAGATGCAGGGGGAGAGGAGAGACACATGACTCCCCTTTGAGAAGTGGGCTGTGAGATGTGGGCAGAGGCCTAGAGGAGGGCCCTCATGAGAAGGAGAGAAGTCCTGGTGGGGAGAGAAAGCCCCGGTCCCTGACAGATGCATATGCCGCAGCAAAAGGTACAGGCCAACAGAGTCTCCAGCTACTTTTCTCCGGCCAGATTTAGAACACTGACCTGGCACAGGGGGGAGAGATGGTGCTCACAAAGGAGGACCTCTTGTCCTCCCTTCGCACTTTCAAAGCCGAACTGCAAGAGGAGCTTACGACTGATATTAGAGTGACGCTGGATGCCTTCCAAACAGACGTCAATGGGAAACTAGCTGCACTTCAAACAGATGCAGACTCTGTAGGGGCCCGTACTATGGATCTTGAAAAGCATTTGCAGGATTTACAGCAGAAGGATGCCCTGGTAGATACTGAGATTACAAATATTGAGGCGCAGCTACACCTGGCCTCATTAAAGTGGGAAGACTTAGAAAATTGTGCACGCAGAAACAACATAAGGGTGAGAGGCCTGGAGGAGGGAACCGAGGGGACTGATCTGGAGGCCTTTGTGATTGGGCTATTTTCCACTCTTTTGGGAGATTATCAACCGGAGGTACAAGTGGAACAGTGGGCAGCAGAGCTGTGGGTGAGGGGAGAAGACCTAGAGACATTCTGGCTAATCTGAGCTCGTTCAAGGTGAATGAACGAATTCTATTAAAGGCAAGACAATAAGACTTTCTCTCCTTCCAGGGTGCAAGATGCTCCCTCTATCAGGATATAGCTCCAGCAACCTTGGCACGGTGGCAACAATTTTGCCTGGTGACGGAGACTCTGAGAGGGAAGAACATAAGATATCGTTGGATCTTTCCCTTTGGTGTGGTGTTCGAACTCCACAATAGGGCGTGTCATTTCACGTGGCAGCCGCGTTGGGCCTAGAGTCTGGAGAAGAGAGGGGTGATGCCGACGTCACTGCTGGAGCTGGGCGGGGAGAGGATATCCCTTCCACATCAACGGATCAATGGAAACAACAGAGGAGGGGTAGGAAGACCCCCAGGAGATGACTTTGCCCAGAGGTCTGGCCTCGGGGAGGGCCCCGGCGGATCACCAGAGAGAACTGGGGCGTGACCCCAGGTGGGGGCTTCGATGGAGATGGAGTGACGGATGGGGCTCCTCCCTCTGGAGAGAATGTGTAAACGCGACTAGCACGATAAAGGCCTCAACTCTACATGACATTCGGGCATACTCCGCTCCTGTTGGACTCTGGAGTTTTAGGAGGGCTCCTCCGCTTGTATGTATTTTGGTTTGATGAGGCCTGGGGGGGAGAGGGGGCAGATTTGGACCCTATCCACGGAATGAAGTATGTAGGGAAGTTTGTTGTTCTATATTGTCAAGTCTACGATTCTATATCTCTTCTGAGATGTTATTTTGGTTTGTTCATTGTTTACCATCCCTTTCGATATCCAAAGAGTCATGTGGAAAGCCCACAACAGGCTTGGAGTTCCGAAGGGGGGAGGACGGGGATTAAGGTGCGGGTATTAGAGATAATATTAGGGGTCTAGTTTAGAGCGTTTTTGTTTCGGGGAGATGATTCTGGAACTGCTTTCATGGAAAGTGAAAGGACTTAATTCCCCCAATAAGTGGTCGCAATTGGAAAGTACTTAGATGATCACCATTATGACACTGTGGCCTTACAAGAAACACATTTGAAGAGGGTGGAGGGACATTGTCTCTGTCATAAGCATTACACTCAGATTTCTTTAGCTTCAGCACCAACGAAGCACTGTGGGGTGGTTTTGATGTTTCACAGATCTGTCCACTTCAGGGAAACAGGTTCCAAGAAAGATAAAGAGGGAAGGCATCCTAGAAGGGAAAATGTGTACGATATCTACTATTTATGCCCCTAACAGCGGTCAAACCCAATTTCTGTTACATTTCCTGAGAGAGCTGGAGGGTATGCAGAGGGCGAAATAATTTTAGTGGGAGACTTCAATCTGGTTTGGGACTGGGCTCTAGACATGACACATCCACAGAGATCACAGACAAGTGCTTTTGCCAGATCAGTGAAGTCCGCCTTCCTCCAGTTGAGGATTTTTGATTCTTGGCGGGCTCTAAAACCCATTGAGAGGGATTATACTTTCTTCTCACATACCCACCGCTCATACTCGAGGATAGACTATGTATTTCTGAGCAAACCATTAAGACAGGTTCTTAATTCTGTAGCCATTCATCCAATTATTATATCGGATCATACCCCGGTTGGCCTGAATTGGTCCCTGGCACGCACCTCTACCAAGCGCTGGTACTTTCCCACCCTTACTCACCCATGACACAGCATCTCGTAACGATCTGACTGCCAAAAGGCGCCTTTCCCTGGTGGCAGTTGGACTGAATGAGGGTATAGAGGGACCCCTCAGACCAATAGATCTAGTAACTGATACTAATCACACCCTAGAATTGTAAGACACAAGGAATGGTGTTGACCACACAAGTTGTATGGGCACAGTTACTACTGCTCCTAAATCAATCAATCACTCACCCACTGTTAAAATGAGGAAACGATGTAGAAAGGGGGCTGATAGCGAACTGGGCCCTGTAATGATAGCTAATCCTAAACCCACTTATTGGAAGAATTTTTTATCCATCTTTAATGACCTGCTCAAACCACTTAGAGATAAACTGGATAAAAGAAGGTGAGGTGGGGAAAATAATGACTACGTCTCAGAAATTTTCTACTCCCTTGTTCTGCTTTCCTACTTATCTCCTATCGGAGCTTACAGAACCTCTCTGGAATGCACTTCGGAGTTTAAAGAAGACCTTTATTGTTGTTAATTCTCCCCCACCCACAAGTTCCTGAGAGACAAAATTAGTAGATTTCAAGAACACGTTTAAAAGAGTAGTCGCAGCAATGAAAGCAAAATATATCATAGTACTTCTCAGTTGCAATGTACACAGCAAATATATATATGATTACAGTATAGTATAATTGCAAAGCAAAGCATAAAAATCAAAATTCATCACTGTATGGGCGAGTAGGGCCTATATTCAGCTTCATCTTTCTGGGGTCTGCAAGTTGATGACTCCGGTCAACTGCTAGAAAGAGATTCTCTACCCAAACGGGAGACTGGCAACTGACGTCTAGCTCCAGCCTGAAGTCAAGCAGATTCGAATCCCACTCACTGTAGCCCAGAGTCATCCTTAAAAGCAAACTCAGTATGAGATCTGAACGACCTTGGAGAATGGCCAGTTCTCCTGAGCCATTCCGCTCTCAGACTGGATTGCGAGGTAAACACAAAATCTACATGCTCTTATCAGCTAAGGTCTGGTGTGAAGAAAACAGCTTGGTCCATCTTGTGGAAAAACATAGCTTGGAAAAACACAGACATCTCTGCAATGTCTCAACTGCAATGTCTAACTCCACGTTAAAGCCAATAGGCAGCTAACCTAAATATCAAATGTAATGTCTAATGTCATGTCAAAGCCAATAGGCAGCTAAACTGCTAATGTCATGTCAAAGCCAATAGGCAGATAACCTAAATATCAAATGTAATGTCTAATATCATGTCAAAGCCAATAGGCAGCTGAGCTGAATACAAAATGTAATGGCTAATGCCATGTCAAAGCCAATAGGCGGCTAAGCTGAACAAAACACATAGGTGGTCATTACAACCCTGGCAGATGGTGTTAAAGCAGCGGTAATCCCGCAAACAGGCCGGCGGTAAAAAAAAAGGGAATTATGACCCTGGCGGAAACCGCCAACAAAGACAGCTTCTTTAACACACCACCCGCCACGGCGGTACAGACAAGCAGCGTGGCGGTCACCGCCAACAGACAGACGGAAGACAATGTACCGCCCATAGTATCGCAACCCGCCAATTCGCCACCTTTTCCGGGGCGGATTCACTGTGGATAAAAACACGGCGGAAACAGCTTTTGCAATGGGAAAACGCTCACCTGAACACATCCCACGAGGAACGAGGACGCCATGGAGCCGGAACTCCAAATAATCCCTGCTCTTGTCTTTCTGCTCCTCTACGACCACCATCTACGTAGGCGCCGAAGACAACGGTGAGTACTGCACCTACGACATGGGGGAGGGAGGAGGCAAAAGTTAGGGGGACACCCACGAAACACCCCCACCCCCACCCTCGCATATTACAACATACACACCAATGCATCCACAAAAATCACAGTAACAACCCACAATCCCCCCGGAAGAATGCAAAGACAAAGCGAAATCCGTTCAAACATTGTAATGTTGCAATATACATGTTTTGCAAAAATATACAGATATATACGAAAATCAGGCAGAAATATATACATTATGAGAAGTAGTGCAGATATGTACATATCAATGTCCGTGCACCACTAGTCCAAAAATGCATGGGCGAGGCCCACAAAAGATACCTGATCACAATCGAGAAGAGAACACTGCCGGGGCATCAGATAGAAATACTACAGGCACCTCAGGGGAAAGGGAAGGGGGGGCACCTCAGCCGGATGACTGCAAAGCCAGATCCACGACGGGGCTCCATGCCCCCTGTGCCATCCTGGGGAGTGCAAAGCCACAGTCTCTCAAGTCTCTACAGTGGGTGGCTTGCCCACTGTGCCATCCTGGGTAGTGCAAAGCCACAGTCTCTCAAGTCTCTACGGTGGCTGGCTTGCCCACTGTGACATCCTGGGGAGTGCAAAGCCACAGTCTCTCAAGTCTCTACAGTGGGTGGATTGCCCACTGTGCCATCCTGGGGAGTGCAAAGCCACAGTCTCTCAAGTCTCTACAGGTGGTGGCTTGCCCACTGTGCCATCCTGGGGAGTGCAAAGCCACAGTCTCTCAAGTCTCAACAGTGGCTGGCTTGCCCACTGTGCCATCCTGGGGAGTGCAAAGCCACAGTCTCTCAAGTCTCTACAGTGGCTGGCTTGCCCACTGTGCCATCCTGGGGAGTGCAAAGCCACAGTCTCTCAACTCCCTACAGTGGCTGGCTTGCCCACTGTGCCATCCTGGGGAGTGCAAAGCCTCAATTTTGTAAGTAGATAACATCCGCCAGTGGCTCGTGAGGGGGACTGATGCCCAGACTGGATTAGTCTCCCCGTGAAAGTTCCTGTCCCGTCACTGTCCCAGCTGAACATGGGATAAGGACGCTTGATGTGGCGGTCTATTCATTCTTACCCGGTGCCTGCACTGTTCAGCAGTGCTTTGCCATGGCGGTGCTTGCCCTGTTCAGCGGTCTTCACCATGGCGGTCTTTGCCCTGTTCAGAGATCTTCACCATGGCGGTCTTTGCCCTGTTCAGCGGTGCTTTGCCATGGCGGTTCTGGACTGTTCAGCGGTGCTTTGCCATGGCGGTTCTGGACTGTTCAGCTGTGCTTTGCCATGGCGGTCTTTGCCCTGTTCAGCGGTGCTTTGCCATGGCGGTTCTGGACTGTTCAGCGGTGCTTTGCCATGGCGGGTCTTGACTGTTCAGCGGTGCTTTGCCATGGCGGTGCTTGCCCTGTTCAGCGGTCTTCACCATGGCGGTCTTTGCCCTGTTCAGCGGTCTTCACCATGGCGGTCTTTGCCCTGTTCAGCGGTGCTTTGCCATGGCGGGTCTGGACTGTTCAGCGGTGCTTTGCCATAGCGGTCTTTGCCCTGTTCAGCGGTGCTTTGCCATGGCGGTTCTGGACTGTTCAGCGGTGCTTTGCCATGGCGGGTCTGGACTGTTCAGCGGTGCTTTGCCATGGCGGTGCTTGCCCTGTTCAGCGGTCTTCACCATGGCGGTCTTTGCTCTGTTCAGCGGTCTTCACCATGGCGGTCTTTGCCCTGTTCAGCGGTACTTTGCCATGGCGGTTCTCGACTGTTCAGCGGTGCTTTGCCATGGCGGTTCTGGTACGGACATTGGTGTGTGTCATGATGTTCCCTAGACTGGGCATTGGTGTGTGGCATGATGTTCCCTCATAGCCCACCTGGGCTGTGGCAGCCGGGGCCCTCCTGGGCAATGACTCCGGCGGTGGTCCCCTGACCAGAGACGATACTTGGGCCCTCCTGGGCTATGACTCTGGCGGTGGTCTCCTGACCAGTGACGATACTTGGGCCCTCCTGGGCTATGACTCTGGCGGTGGTCTCCTGACCAGTGACGATACTTGGGCCCTCCTGGGCTATGACTCCGGCGGTGGTCTCCTGACCAGTGACAATACTTGAGCCCTCCTGGGCTATTTCTCCGGCAGTGGTCTCCTGACCAGTGACGATACTTGGGCCTGGCGGTGGTCTCCTGACCAGTGATGATACTTGGGCCCTCATGCTATGACTCTGGCGGTGGTCTCCTGACCAGTGACGATACTTGGGCCCTCCAGGGCTAAGACTCCGGCGGTGGTCTCCTGACCAGTGACGATACTTGGGCCCTCCTGGGCAACGACTCTGGCGGTGGTCTCCTGACCAGTGCCGATACTTGGGCCCTCCTGGGCTATGACTCCGGTGGTGGCGGTGGTCTCCTGACCAGTGACGACGGTGCTGGCGGTTGGGTCTCGACCGCCGGGAATGATGCCGCCCTTCTCCGCTGTGATACTCACAACAGGCTGGGCAGACTTCCTCTGGCCCTTCCCCACCTTTGGCGGAGTCACAGCTGACGCTCCAAACCCCTTGGCACCCATGTGAGTTGTTTTCCCACCAGGAGTCTTCACATGGTCCCGTCGTCCACTCTCCAATTTCAGAGCCTTTACAGGGGGTGGGCTGCCAGTGCCTTGGCTCTGGGTCACACTGTCTGCCCTGGTGGCCGATGCACTCCACATACCTTGAACAGGCACCACTGGTATTGGGGGCTTTTTGGCTGAGGCGCTACGACGGGACTGATGAATTGGAGGGCGGGTGGGGGCAAAAAGGTCAACTTTACAGAGGGACAGTTTCTGACGAACACTGGGATGGGTAGTTGGAGGGGTCTGGGAGTGGAGGAAGAGGAGGTGGTTGTAGGAGGTGTCACTTTAGGTGTTTTGGGTGCAGGTGCAGGTACTGGAGGCTGTCGTGAGGTGGATGAATGTTGGGTGTGTGATTGCCGGCATTTGTGTACTTTGGAAGGGGGTGTCACAGACACACTGGGAGAGGACACAGGGGACGTGTAAATGGCAGTGGAGGTGGTGAGTGTAGGTGAGCGGCTTGGGGTGCTGGGTGTCCTTGTGCGATTAATGTGCCTGTAGATGTGGTGCATGCAGGTGTGTGTGTAGACGAGTCTGGGAGGGAGGAGGGAGAAGAGGAGGAGGGGGACACAGGGGAGGCAGTGGATGTTGCTGTGTCTGTATGTGGGTGAGGCTTGCGTGAGTGCCTGTGGGTTGTGTGGTGCCTATGTTTGCTTGAGCTACTTGTGTGTGCTGACTTGTGTGCATGCTGGTCTGCAGGTGTTCTTGGGATGGGCTGGGGTACAGGGGATTGGGTCTGGGTGGAGGAGGTTGGAGGGGGGAGGCTAGACACAGGGACAATGGCTGCCATCAGTGCTGAGGCCAGAGATTGCAGGGTTCGCTGAAGGACAGCCTGACCAGAATGAATGCCCTCCAGGAATGCATTACCGTGTTGCAACTCTCGTTCTACACCCTGGATGGCATTCACAATGGTAGACTGCACAACAGTGAGTGACCTGAGAAGGTCAATGGCCTCCTCACTGAGGAAAGCAGGGGTGACTGGGGAAGGGCCTGAGGTGCCTGGGGCGAAGGTGATGCCCACCCTCCTGGGTGAGCGGGCACGGGGCGAATGCTGAGGGGCTGCTGGGAGGGCGGTGCTGGTAGGGGAGGTGGCAGCTGTACCTGTAGAAGTGGGGCGCACAGATGGTGCCACCACCACAAGGGAGCACCCATCGGCGGACGAGTCTGTGTCGCTGGTTTGTGATCCGGTGGCCGACTTGAAGCTCCCCTCGCCCTCTGTCTCATTGGTGCATTCAGAGTCCGTGGTGTGGCCCTCCATGGCCATGTGGGATGCAGCTCCCTCGTGCTCTGGTGCCACTGTGCCTCCGCCTGATGATGCTGATGTACAAAAGAACAGGGAGAGCAGAAAAAGGGGTGGGGGGGACAGAAGAAAGACAGGTTGAGAGCATGGCATACCGCTACCGTTGGCGGACAAGACAGACACAGCAGCCCTCTGCATTACGCCGTGCTCCTGCCCTCTGCATATGCAATTTCTGGGATATGGCCTACATGGCAATGGTGGACATCTGCACACATGGATGCCACAGGGGCAACTATACCTCGACTTGGCACTCTACTGAGGTGGGGTAGAGTGCCACATGGGCTGCATTACAGAGGGGCCTAGTTCTCGTGTTTCTGGCTGGCCTAGGTACACCCACAGGCCTCCTCCCCCACCCAGACCCCTCAACTGCGCGCAAAGTCAGCAGAATGAGTTTGTACTCACCCCCTTGTGTCTGCTGTGATGCCCTCAAGCACCCATCCAACTCCAGGTATGCCACCGCCAGGATCCGGAACATCATGGGGGTCATAGTGCGACGGGCACCCCTCCCACGTTGGGAGGCCATCCCCAGCTGAGCCTCCGCCATCTTCTTGCTGCAGCGGCGAATGTCCTCCCCTGTTTTCCAGCAGTGGGTGCCCCGTCTCTGGTGGGCCCCCAGGGTCCAGACCTCCTTGGCGATAGCATGCCAAATTTCCCTCTTCTGGTGGGCGCTGACCTACATGACATGCAAAAGGGAAGAGGAACAGTCATTACCAACTGCACCGTCGATGTGAGGGGCCCCCTCCCTACTCTGGCCATGTGGCCCATTCATTCACATGCATTAATGTTCTATGAACTGTGCCCCCTTCCCTCTTCCAACCAGCCTTCTCCACCCAGGCCTAGCCCATACAATGTGCTCCCTGTGTACTAACCTGTTGGTCTGGAGGACCGTAGAGTAGCGTGTACTGTGGGAGGACCCCGTCTACCAGTTTCTCCAACTCCTGAGCAATGAAGGCAGGGGCCCTTTCCCCAGACGCAGCAACCATCGTCGCTTTCAGACCGAGGTCACAGCAGCACTTGCAGTGTAGGTCCTCTCCTGTCGAAGGTCAGGTATCTAGTGATTGAACAGATAGAAAATGGCGGTGACATCCGCGGCGGTGACGTACGCGGCGGTGCCCATCATCACCACCGGCGCACCTGTTCATTGGCTCCTGGAACCCATAGGGTCCAATGTTAACCAATGCAGCATAGCGCCGCGGTCTACGACCGCCTACCGCGACAGTGTGCAATGCCAGCGCTGTTACCCCACAATCCCATTGTCCCAGTTTAGAGGTCAGGCAGCCGCCATTTCAGGGGCCCACATGGCTTCATTTACCTCTGCGTCACACATAGCTAGGCCTACACTCAACACACATACAGGAAGGGTTTTGTGATTGGTGTAGTCTTGTGTGTAACTGTGGGTACATACCTGGAGGAAAAATGACTGATTCGTCGCTGTTGTCCTTCGTAGGCACCGTCGGCTGGGACATGTGACAAGATGGCGGAATCCTCTGGTGTATCGACCGCTGGTGGACCTGTTGACAATGGAAGAGCGACATGTAATCGTCACCTACAGGTTTGACCGTGTCACAATCCAGGAACTATGTACCCAGTTGGAGCCAGACCTGATGTCACCAATCCGCCATCCGACTGGAATCCCCCCTGACGTGCAGATGCTGTCAGTGCTCCATTTCCTTCCAAGTGGGTCATTCCAGACAACAGTGGCCATGGCATCAGGGATGTCCCAGCCTATGTTTTCCAACGTTTTGTCCAGAGTGTTGTCTGCCCTGCTGAAACACGTAAGGAGATACATCATTTTCCCTGAGGTGGAAGATTTGCCTACAGTTAAAGGTAACTTCTATGCCCTTGGACATATCCCCAACGTCATAGGTGCCATTGATGGGACCCATGTAGCTCTGGTCCCCCCCCACAGGAGTGAACAGGTGTACAGAAACAGGAAGAGTTATCATTCCATGAATGTACAGATGGTATGTTTGGCAGACCAGTACATCTCCCAGGTAAATGCTATGTTCCCTGGCTCAGTGCATGACACCTACATCCTGCGGAATAGCAGCATCCCTGATATGATGGGTCAACTCCAGAGGCACCGTGTATGGCTTTTGGGGGACTCTGGTTACCCCAACCTGTCATGGCTACTGACCCCATTGAGGAATCCCAGGACAAGGGCAGAGGAACGCTACAATGAGGCCCATGGGTGGACTAGGAGGGTGATCGAACGCACATTCAGCCTCCCGAAGGCCAGGTTGACGTGCCTCCATATGACAGGTGGTTCCCTATTCTACTCACCGAAGAAGGTGTGCGAAATCATCCTCGCCTGCTCGATGCTTCATAATTTGGCTTTGCGACGCCAGTGGCCTTTTCTGCAGGAGGATGGTCCAGATGACGGTGTTGTGGCAGCTGTGGAGCCTGTGGAGCCTGTGGAGCCTGTGGACAGTGATGAGGTGGAAGCTGAGGAAGAAGGCAACAACAACAGGGCGTCAGTCATACAGCAATATTTCCAGTGACACACAGGTGAGAACATTTTCATTTTGACCATTACATTAACTTTCACAAGTCTACCACTATCCTGTCTGTCGATTTCAACCAGTATTTGGTAACCGAGTTGTACCTTTCCATTATGGTTTCACAGGTGTGGTTACCAACGTGTCTCATCTGCTTGCATCCTTCAAGGACTTGTGATGTGTGACATAGGTATGTTGGCTTTACAATGGGAAACGCATTATGACTCTGTCATTGATAATACATATTTACAATATCACAGACTGACTCCAGATTGCTTTGTGTTTCAAGGGTGTTTATTGAAGTGCTCAGAATGGGAGGGGGTTGTAAAATGGTGATGGGTGATGGCGGAGGAATGTCCATGGCAGAGCCCAGTCTATTAGTCTCACAGGTGCACTGCCCATCTGGGCATAGGAAGTGGAGCTGGGCCAGTTCAAGTATGGACAGGGTAACAAAGTGGGTCAGTGGGGGGACAATCAGGGTGGTCTCATTTCCTGGCGGGGGTCTTGCCATCTTGCTCTGTCCTGTTCCTGGATCTCAGGGACCGCTTGCGTGGTGGTTGTCCGTCTGCATGGGGTGGGGTGCTGGTGTGGTGGTCCTGTGGCGGGGCGTCCTGTCCACTAGGTCCGGCGGAGGTGGTGGGCAGTTCATCCTCCTGGCTAGTGTCAGGGGCCCCTAGGAGTGCCACGGTGATCCTCAGGGTCTGCTGTATGTCTTTCAGCACCCCTACGATGGTGCCCAGGGCGGAGCTGATGGTCCAGAGCTCCTCCCTTAACCCCAAATACTGGTCCTCCTGCAGGCGCTGGGTCTCCTGAAACTTGACCAGGACCGTCGCCATTGTCTCCTGGGAGTGGTGGTATGCTCCCATGATGGAGGTGAGGGCCTCGTGGAGCGTGGGTTCACTTGGCCTGTCCGTCCCCTGTCGCACAGCAGCCCTCCCAGTTCCCCTGTGTTCCTGTGCCTCCGTCCCCTGGACTGTGTGCCCACTACCACTGCCCCCAGGTCCTTGTTGTTGTTGTTGTGGTGGGTTATTCTGGGTTCCCTGTAGTGGTGGACACACCGCTGATTGACCTGTCCTGGGTACGGAGGTATGGGCCCGCTGGGTGGGTGCTGTGCTGGTGTTACCAGAGGGTGGAAGGTCAGTGTTGGGCTGTGCCTGTGCAAGGGGAACCGACTGTCCCGAGGCCCGCGATGGTCAGGGCTGGTCATCAGGATCCAGTAGGGCAGAGCTGCTATCGTCACTGTGGGCCTCTTCTGGGGGTGGAGTGGTTTTGTCTGGACCCTCTGGTGTGGTGACGTTCCTTCGGGTTCCTGCAGGGGCATAAGAGCATGATTAATGCATTTGTGTGTGTCATGGTGTGCAATGGGTGGGTGTACCCCAGTGCTAGCATTCCTGTGTGGGGGCTTGTGTGATGATGGTTAGGGGTTGTTCTGGGTATGTGCAGTTGGCATGCTTTAGTGCTGGGTGTCCATGCTTAGTTGTGTCATGCAGGGCTTGGTGTTGGGATGTGTGGTTTGTGTTATTAGTACATTAGTGAGGATTTTGGGTGATAGGGGAGGGGATGAGGGTTGGGGGGTGTGATAGCATGCAGGTAGGGTGGGGGATATTATAGTTAAGATTTGACTTACCAGTGTCCCATCCTCCACTGACTCCTCCGAGGCCCTCTGGATGCATGATGGTCAAGACTTGCTCCTCCCATGTTGTTAGTTGTGGGGGAGAGGTGGGGGTCCGCCGCCAGTCCGCTGAACCGCTATGTTGTGCCTGGAGACCGTTGAACGTACCTTCCCCCGTAGGTCATTCTACCTCTTCCTGATGTCCTCCCTATTTCTTGGATGCTGTCCCGCAGCGTTGACCCTGTCCACTATTCTTCGCCATAGCTCCATCTTCCTGGCTATGGAGGTGTGCTGTACCTGTGAGCCAAATAGCTGTGGCTCTACCCGGATGATTTCCTCCACCATGACCCTGAGCTCCTCCTCGGAGAAGCAGGGGTGTCTTTGGCGTGACATGGGGTGGTGTGTGTGATGTGTGTGGCGGTGTGAGTGTTGATGTGTGTGGTGATGTGTAGTGGTGTGTGGTGTTTTTTGCGTGGATGTGGTGTGGGTGATGGTGTTTTGTGCCTCTGTATGGTGGTGTTGTCTTGGCTGTGCTGTCTCTCTGGCCTTCGTCCGTGAATTTTGGTCATAGGGGTTTGTGGGTGATGTGGGTGTGTGTTTTATATAGTATTGATTGTGTGGGAGTGGTGTGTGTATGTGTATCAGGTGTGTGTATTTGGAATTGTCCAATGTGGCGGTGTTTTGGAGATGTGTGTGTATTTTGAGCGCGGTGGTGTATACCGCCAATGGAATACCGCAGTTGAAAGACCGCTGCGTGGATTTGTGGGTGGTAATATCATGGGCGTGTTTCTGTTGGCATGGAGGTGGAGGTTTTGTTTTCGCCAGTTTAACACTAACCAGTTGGAGCCAGACCTGATGTCACCAATCCGCCATCCGACTGGAATCCCCCCTGACGTGCAGGTGCTGTCAGTGCTCCATTTCCTTGCAAGTGGGTCATTCCAGACAACAGTGGCCATGGCATCAGGGATGTTCCAGCCTATGTTTTCCAACGTTTTGTCCAGAGTGTTGTCTGCCCTGCTGAAACACGTAAGGAGATACATCATTTTCCCTGAGGTGGAAGATTTGCCTACAGTTAAAGGTAACTTCTATGCCCTTGGACATATCCCCAACGTCATAGGTGCCATTGAAGGGACCCATGTAGCTCTGGTCCCCCCCCACAGGAGTGAACAGGTGTACAGGCACAGGAAGAGTTTTCATTCCATGAATGTACAGATGGTATGTTTGGCAGACCAGTACATCTCCCAGGTAAATGCTATGTTCCCTGGCTCAGTGCATGACACCTACATCCTGCGGAATAGCAGCATCCCTGATATGATGGGTCAACTCCAGAGGCACCGTGTATGGCTATTGGGGGACTCTGGTTACCCCAACCTGTCATGGCTACTGACCCCAGTGAGGAATCCCAGGACCAGGGCAGAGGAACGCTACAATGAAGCCCATGGGTTGACTAGGAGGGTGATCGAACGCACATTCGGTCTCCTGAAGGCCAGGTTCAGGTGCCTCCATATGACAGGTGGTTCCCTATTCTACTCACCGAAGAAGGTGTGCGAGATCAACATCGCCTGCTCGATGCTTCATAATTTGGCTTTGCGACGCCAGGTGCCTTTTCTGCAGGAGGATGGTCCAGATGACGGTGTTGTGGCAGCTGTGGAGCCTGTGGAGCCTGTGGACAGTGATGAGGTGGAAGCTGAGGAAGAAGACAATGACAACAGGGAGTCAGTCATACAGCAATATTTCCAGTGACACACAGGTGAGAACATTTTCATTTTGACCATTACATTAACTTTCACACGTCTACCACTATCCTGTCTGTCGATTTCAACCAGTATTTTGTAACCGAGTTGTACCTTTCCATTATGGTTTCACAGGTGTGGTTACCAACGTGTGTCATCTGCTTGCATCCTTCAAGGACTTGTGATGTGTGACATAGGTATGTTGGCTTTACAATGGGAAACGCATTATGACTCTGTCATTGATAATACATATTTACAATATCACAGACTGACTCCAGATTGCTTTGTGTTTCAAGGGTGTTTATTGAAGTGCTCAGAAATGGGAGGGGGTTGTAAAATGGTGATGGGTGATGGCGGAGGAATGTCCATGTCAGAGCCCAGTCTATTAGTCTCACAGGTGCACTGCCCATCTGGGCATAGGAAGTGGAGCTGGGGCAGTTCAAGTATGGACAGGGTAACAAAGTGGGTCAGTGGGGGGACAATCAGGGTGGTCTAATTTCCTGGCGGGGGTCTTGCCATCTTGCTCTGTCCTGTTCCTGGATCTCAGGGACCACTTGCGTGGTGGTTATCCATCTGCAGGGGGTGGGGTGCTGGTGTGGTGGTCCTGTGGCGGGGCGTCCTGTCCACTAGGTCTGGCGGAGGTGGTGGGCAGTTCATCGTCCTGGCTAGTGTCAGGGGCCCCTTGGAGTGCCACGGTGTCCCTCAGGGTCTGCTGTATGTCTTTCAGCACCCCTACGATGGTGCCCAGGGCGGAGCTGATGATCCTGTGCTCCTCCCTGAACCCCAAATACTGGTCCTCCTGCAGGCGCTGGGTCTCCTGAAACTTGACCAGGACCGTCGCCATTGTCTCCTGAGAGTGGTGGTATGCTCCCATGATGGAGGTGAGGGCCTCGTGGAGAGTGGGTTCCCTTGGCCTGTCCGCCCTCTGTCGCACAGCAGCCCTCCCAGTTCCCCTGTGTTCCTGTGCCTCCGTCCCCTGGACTGTGTGCCCACTACCACTGCCCCCAGGTCCCTGTTAGTGTTGTTGTGGTGGGTTATTCTGGGTTCCCTGTAGTGGTGGACACAGTGCTGATTGACCTGTCCTGGGTACGGAGGTATGGGCCCGCTGGGTGGGTGCTGTGCTGGTGTTACCAGAGGGTGGAAGGTCAATGTTGGGCTGTTCCTGTGCAAGGGGAACCGACTGTCCCGAGGCCCACGATGGTCCGGGCTGGTCATCAGGATCCAGTAGGGCAGAGCTGCTATTGTCACTGTGGGCCTCTTCTGTGGGTGGAGTGGTGTTGTCTGGACCCCCTGGTGTGGTGACGTTCTTTCGGGTTCCTGCAGGGGCATGAGAGCATGATTAATGCATTTGTGTGTGTCATGGTGTGCAATGGGTGGATGTACCCCAGTACTAGCATTCCTGCGTGGGGGCTTGTGTGATGATGGTTAGGGGGTTGTTCTGGGTATGTGCAGTTGGCATGCTTTAGTGCTGGGTGTCCATGCTTAGTTGTGCCATGCAGGGCTTGGTGTTGGGATGTGTGGTTTGTGTTATTAGTACATTAGTGAGGATTTTGGGTGATAGGGGAGGGGATGAGGGTGGGGGGGTGTGATAGCATGCAGGTAGGGTGGGGGATATTATAGTTAAGATTTGACTTACCAGTGTCCCATCCTCCACCGACTCCTCCGAGGCCCTCTGGATGCATGATGGTCAAGACTTGCTCCTCCCATGTTGTTAGTTGTGGGGGAGAGGTGGGGGTCCGCCGCCAGTCTGCTGAACCGCTATGTTGTGCCTGGAGACCGTTGAATGTACCTTCCCCCGTAGGTCGTTCCACCTCTTCCTGATGTCCTCTCTATTTATTGGATGCTGTCCCACAGCGTTGACCCTGTCCACTATTCTTCGCCATAGCTCCATCTTCCTGGCTATGGAGGTGTGCTGTACCTGTGAGCCAAATAGCTGTGGCTCTACACGGATGATTTCCTCCACCATGACCCTGAGCTCCTCCTCGGAGAAGCAGGGGTGTCTTTGGCGTGACATGGGGTGGTGTGTGTGATGTGTGTGGCGGTGTGAGTGTTGATGTGTGTGGTGATGTGTAGTGGTGTGTGGTGTTTTTTGCGTGGATGTGGTGTGGGTGATGGTGTTTTGTGCCTCTGTATGGTGGTGTTGTCTTGGCTGTGCTGTCTCTCTGGCCTTCGTCCGTGAATTTTGGTCGTAGGGGTTTGTGGGTGATGTGGGTGTGTGTTTTATATAGTATTGATTGTGTGGGAGTGGTGTGTGTATGTGTATCAGGTGTGTGTATTTGGAATTGTCCAATGTGGCGGTGTTTTGGAGATGTGTGTGTATTTTAAGCACGGCGGTGTATACCGCCAATGGAATACCGCAGTTGAAAGACCGCTGCGTGGATTTGTGGGTCGTAATATCATGGGCATGCTTCTGTTGGCGTGGAGGTGGAGGTTTTGTTTTCGACAGTTTAACACTGACCTTTGGTGTGGCGGAGTTGTGTGGGTGTCTGTATTTCGGCGGATTCCGAGATGTGTGTCATAATAGCTGTGGCAGACTACCGCCGCCGCGGCGGTGTATTGGCGGTCTTCTGCACGGTGGTAAGCGCCTTTTACCGCCAATGTTGTAATGACCCCCATAATGTGCTACTGGTGAACATTGAGCAACTAATATGCGCAGTGGTGAAACACAAAGTCATTGGTCAAACACAATTAATAGCAACACATCCCTTGGCGGCTAATGTTCCTCAAACAACTGTTGTACAGGATATTGTGCATAATGAGCCAGGTCCCATAGTTTTATCACAGAGCATAGGGTCAACAGATAAAGCAGGTGTAGCCACAAGCCCTAGGCAGAGGTATAATACTATAGAGGAACGAAGGGTGGCCAATGGTGAATGCCAACCTAGTGGACAGTGCTCAACTATTAGTAAGAAGCCACACTGCTTATCACTGGATGCCTTGGGATCCACTACAAATCCTAAGGCACCCAGTATGCCACAACCAGGTAATATTTAGAACCCAACACACACCGCACCAGCACAGTTGCAAGCGAGAGAGAATTATCCAAATATTAATCTACCACCAGAGTGCTTCCCCTATGTGATTATTATGGCCAATGTCCCTCCTTTACGGCCAGGCCAGAGTGAATCCCAAGGGACCCTGAAGAATAAAGTACTGCATTGGTCAATCCGAAATAACCTATTTACAATAGATAATGCCCATCAAATCATCCTAACCAGAAGAGTAAACTGGATGGGTCCTTTAGAGAAAGAGTGTGAGGGAGATTGTATTATTACTAATTTCAGGAGCCCTAGAATTGTCAGGGACACTTTATTTAGGACCCCTCCCCCCCACACCATGCTAATATTCCATTGTTCCTCCTGTTGGATGCATTCTATAGACATCTGCAACCTGTACAATCATGGCACCCCCCGGTATATCACTATTCTGAGCCAACTAAAAATCCTTTTTATAGCTATCCAGTCCCATTAAGCAATAGATATCAGGCCTTGGGTACACTTTCAGATAGCGATTGACAAAATTATAAAGGGCACGGGGATAGCTTAAAGATGGGGACAAATATGGTGGGGCTCACCGAAAAGATAACAACTATTGATCATAGAAATGCCCCCACAGAGACCCAGGAGACAGGAAGGTGGGACTTTGAGGCTTGTACTAATAACACTCATGGGGAACCAATTGGGATTTTTTTAAGCACTAATAGCCAAATGGAACAAGGAATGGCAATTATTCGTTTATTAGGAATATTAAAGAGTGTCATAACTTTGCTACATGGAATGTCCAAGGTGTACGTAGTAAGATTGAGACAGAGGAGTGGGGTAACATCATCCGCAAACTAGATCTGGTATGTATTCAAGAAACATGATGCATTTCCCCGTCCATATGCAAGGGTTTACCTCACACTTCTTGCCAGCTACTCGCTCGCAATCTAGGAGGGCCAGGGGTGGGCTTCTAGTGTTTATTTTAAACAAACTCTCTTTAGAGGTAAAAAAGACTTCCTGGGAGATGCCATATTTTCAATTGTTATGGCTGAAGCATGGGAGTATGATTGATGTGGTATTAATTAACTATTATGATAATGTTTTTGATTCTATCTGTTGCAGAGTAGCCTATGCACTAGAACAGAACCTACACACATTTCTACGTATTCAATCTAACATTTTAATTTTGTGGGTTGGTGATTTTAACATCCAATCATGTTCTCTACCAATATCCCAAACATGTGGGTTAATCAGTCATGAGGGGGTAGAGTACGATCATTTTTATCATAATGGTTATGGAGAGGGGCTTAACATGATCGAGTCAAAATATGACCTGATGTTAATAGAATGTAAACGAGGTGTTAATGGGGAGGCTATACCATCATTTAGAGGCACAAGGGGCCAGATGTACAAAGCATTTTGCATTTGCATGCAAAACGCGCATCGCGATGCACATTCCCATTTTGCAAGTCGGTACGACTATTTGCGATGTGGTCCGCGATGCAGAATTGCTTTGTGACCGCGAATTCGCAGTTAGCTCCCATGTCAAGTGGGTGCTAACTGATTCGCAAAAGGGAAGGGGTCCCCATGGGGCCCCTTCCCCTTTGTGAATGTCTCCCCAAAATATTTTCAGACCAGGCAGTGGTCCAAAGGACCACTGCCTACTCTGAAAAAATGAAACCAAATGGTTTCCTTTTTTTCAGAGTGTATTGCAACTCGTTTTCCTTTAAGGAAAACGGGTTGCAATACAAAAAGAAAAATCCCTGTGAGTGCAGGGAATTGCACGGGGGTCGCAAATTGCGACCCACCTCATTAATATTAATGAGGTGGGTCTTTGCAACCCCCTTGCGATTCGCAGGTGGTGTCACGGACACCATTCTGCATATGGCTTTGCGAGTCGTTCCAACTCTCAATTTGCAAGTCGCAAAACTATTTCTACCTACATCTGGCCCTAAATCTTTGTCTGTAATTGATCATATTGTAACCTCCTCATTTGCCAATATTGTATGCAATACCCCCATTATCGTCCAGTCATTACTGAGCGATCATGACCCAATCGTTCTTCCTACAGTATTTTGGGGCCACAAGGAAGAGTTCTATACTATTGCAAACCAGCTAGAGGCTCATAGAACAAATGGGGTGAGACAAAAATGGAAAGACGTGGATCTAGCAGACGTATTCCAGAATATTGTACAAGGATGTTCAGCTGAAACTAGTTATTGTTTACAAAAGGAAATAGTACCCTCACAGTTTCTCAGTAGTTTTAATAGATTTATACCACATACTAAGGCCCTTCATACATACTACCCCCAATATAGGCAGTCTAAGAAGAATAAAGGGTGGTTTGACCGTGCATGCACTAAAGCTAGGGGGTACTTAAACTAGCCCTTCATAAATCTCGCTGAGACTCAGTAGTAATCAGGTCACTACAGATACAATACAGAGAAGCTCTGCAGCAAAGAAAGAAAGAGTTGAGGGAAGAGGCATGGACAAATTTGGCATAGGCGACAGACAAATAATACTAAATTGTTCTAGGAAATAGTAAATGCCCCTTTTTGACCAAATGGGTGACCCTCAAATTGGGTTCTAGTGTATCTTGCGCAGCTTGGGTGGAGCACTTCTCAGAGGTCTTTAAGAAAATGGGTGGGACAGTAGATATACACAGGCAATTGGAGTTGGAGCACCCCAACTATTTACATATCACCATAGATGAGGTTTTATCAGCTATCTCAGTTAGATCCGGGGATAAGGCACCAGGCCCAGATGGGGTATGGGTGGATATTTTTAAATATCAAAGTGACTTTTCGGTACCTATTTTGACAAGCCTGTTTAATATAGCCATGATTGGAGAAATCCCAAGGTCCTGGACCACGTCCATACATGAAAGGTGACAAAGCTGATCCCAAAAACTATTGCTCAATATTATTGCTGCATTCATCTATGACGATCTTTAGTAGGATAATCTTGGCAAGACTTAATGACTGGGCATTGGATATTAATATTCTTTTTCCTGCCCAGTTTGGATTTAGGACAGGACTAGGCACTATAGAACAATGTCTTAATTTAGATCTGATCATAGGGAAGTACACAAAGGCCAAAAAAAGGGGCTCTCTTGCTCTGTTTTGCAGATCTTAGTAGTGCCTTTCATTTAGTTGAGCATGCCCTTCTTTGGACCACATTACTGGATATGGGTGTACTAAGATACATTATTGATTTTATTGCCCACCTTTCTGCAGATCAAACATGCAAAGTCCGCTTCGGCCAACTAGGAGAATGTACTCCCTCTTTTAATATTGGTAGAGGCATAGGCCAAGGCTGCATACTGGCCCCATTATTGCTTTCCTTATATATTAATGGGGTGGATAAGTACCTGCAGGAAATCCAGGCGGGTCACCCCCTTATGTGGCTGGGTGCCCCATACCTGTATTACTCCATGCTGATGATGTGGTCCTGATATCTAGGACCCCAGTGGGGCTTCAAAAACTAATGGATGGTATAGAACAGTTTATGACCACCAAGGGTATGGTGATTAACAAATCTAAAACCTTTACTATGACCTGTGGCCAAAGGATAAAGAAATGTATGAGTTTTTATATTCATAATACTGAGATTACCTCTGTAAAGTCTTTTAGTTACCTGGGTGTATTGTTCTCGAGTAATGGGCAATGGAAAAACAAATTCACCTGGGAAAGAATACGTTAAGAAAGAATTCCAGTGCCATTTTTAGATTTGACAGACTTTTAGGGAGTCGCCCCGTCCCTACTATGACAAAGATCTATAGGGCTACAGAGCTATACACTGTAGTACATGGAGCTGGTGCAATGAGGTACACAAACAGCAGCCTTTTACAACTAGAGGAAAATCAATTTCCAAGTCGTTTGTTATGTGTAACTACATCAGCATCTAATTGGATTGTACATTAAGAGGTGGGCCTTCAGTTCTTGGAGGATGTGTTGTGGGTAAGCCCTCTGCTCCTATGGCGTAGTATTTGGTCTAAGGAGGAAACTGTTTTTACCAAGAAAATTATACTAGAATGTTTAAAAGTGGATAATGCTATGTGTATTCCATGGCTCGCCTTTATTGATTCTTCTTTCAAATCTGTATTCAATATAAATATAAAACTAGACCCAGAGAAAGTGTTGACATTATTAAAGTATCATATAAAGGATACTCTTTTACAACATAGGGCTGACGGTAGGAAAATAAAGGAATCCATGAAATCCACTCCTGGCATTTATATGTTCCTATCACTGGAGGCAAGTAGAGAATACCAATTTGGTGTTACTAATATTCAGCATCGGTTTGTGACAAGACTTAGGCCCTCATTACAACCCTGGTGGTTGGTGATAAAGTGGCGGTAATACCGCCAACAGGCTTGCGGTAACTACCACCAAATTATAACCATGGCGGAAAGAGCTCAGATAGACAGCCACTTTACCACACCAACCGCCAGGGAGGAAACAACACGCACCACAGCGGTAGCTGTCTACAGCGAGGCGGAAGGCAATGTTATGCCCAACATATTATGACAATCCAGTCCGCCACCTTTTCCGGGGGGGTACCAAAGACATCTAAAGCCTGGCAGAAATAGACCTCAGAAGGGAAAGGATTCACCTCTGGAGATACAGGGAACTACAACGCTGCCATGGAGCCTGAGCTGCAGAATTTTCTTATGATCTTCTACGTTCTGCTCCACCACGAACACCAACAGTGAAAAAAAACACAGTGAGTATAGCCGCCTAGCACACAGGGGAGTGAGGGAGGAAAAAGAGAGTGACACACACACGCACAACACACACACCGCCACACCGAACACCATACACACAATCAGATACAATAATAAAAGATATATACCCCGTACCTCTCAGGAATAATGCAAGGACAACACGAATAGATGAAAGTGAGTTAATAAATAAATACATCAAAGATACATACATCCAATCTAAAAGTATATACATATGTACAAATCAAGGGACACTGCCCAGTCCTCAATGTGCGTGGGCCACAGGACCACAACACAAAGTCCAAGGACCCACTTGTCTCCTGCAACAACATGGAGAGAACACGCAGGGGCAAAAGTTCGGAAATAGGTAGGCACCTCAGGGGGACGGAGAACGGGGGCACCTCAGCCGGCAGATGTAACAACACCACTAGTCCTGGAGGGGCCAATATGCCCATTGCTCTTTGTCCTGGGAAGTGCAAGGCCACAGTCTCTCAAGTGGATGACAGGTCCAAATGCTCTGGAGGGGGCAACATGCCCTGTGCTTGGTCCTGGGGAGTGCAAGGCCACAGTCTCTCAAGTGGGTGACTTGCCTACATGCCCGAGAGGGGTCAACATGCCCTGTGCTTGGTCCTGGGGAATGCAAGGCCACAGTCTCTCAAGTGGGTGACTAGCCCACTGGTTCTGGAGGGGGCATCGTGCCCTGTGATCTTCATCCTGGGGAGGATGGGGTAAGTGGGTGCCATACCCACTGGTTCTGGAGGGGGAATCGTGCCCTGTGCTTCTGATCCTGGCGAGGATGAGGTGAGTGAGTGCCATACCTACTGGTTCTGGAGGGGGCATTGTGCTCTGTGCTTCTGATCCTGGGGAGTGCAAATTCACAGTCTCTAAGCTGGATGTCATACCCACAGGATTTGCAGGGAGCAGGCCACAAAACAGCCCATGGAGGCAGGTATAAAGAATTTCCACCAGCGGTGACGGCTGCTCAGTGTTGGCAGTGGTGGTGTTGTGGGGGGAAGCTCTAGCCCATCCCCTGCCGCCTCGGACGGCTGCTCAGTGGTGGTGGTGGTGCTGCTGCTGGTTTTGGGGGGAAGCTCCAGCCCATCCCCTGCAGCCCCGGACAGCTACCAACTGCTGGTGGTGGTGCTGCTGCTGTTGCTGGTGGTGGTTGGTGGGGGGAAGCTCCAGCCCATCCCCTGCAGCCTCGGATGGCTGCTCAGTGTTGGCAGTTGTGCTGCTGCTGCTGGTGGTTGTGGGGGGAAGCTCCAGCCCATCCCCTGCAGCGTCGGACTACTGCCAACTGCTGGGGGCGGTGCTGCAGGTGCTGCTGGTGGTGGTTGTGGGGGGAAGCTCCAGCCCATCCCATGCAGCCTCGGACAGCTGCACAACCATGGTTGGTGGTGGGGGCTCCGACTTTGTCACTGCACCAGGCCCCTTCTCCTTCCTGCTTGCTGGTGCAGGCCCCTTGCCCTTCTTAGCTGCAGCTGGGGATGGCTCCTTGCCCTTCCTGGCAGCAGCTGTGGATGGCTCCTCGACCCTTCCGATCAGCACTTGGGGTAGGCACCCTTTCCGTGAGGCTGGATGGTGGCCTGGATCCTTTACCACCACGAGTTGCTGTGGACTGGGTTACTGAGGTGCTTGCCTGGGTTTTAACCACCTGGGTTTTACCCACCCTGGCCGGACATGAAGGATGGAGGGAGGGGTAGGGAAGAGGTCAATGGTGGAGAGGAAAAACATCTGATGCACATTGGGGCAGGATTAGGGAGAAGGTTTGGGAGTGGATGAAGAGGAAGTGGTTGTGGGAGGTGTCTGTCTGCTGAGTTTGGGTGCAGGTGCATGGGCTGGATGCTGTTGTGAGGTGGATGGCTGTTGGGTGTCTGAGTGCTTGCATTTGTGTACCTTGTGGGGCACAGACACAGTGGGAGAGGACATAGGGGACGTGTGCATGGCTGTTGGGGTGGTGTCTGGCAGTGAGGTGTGTGTCCTGATAGGTGTGTTGGTGATGGTGGTAGTGGATGAGGATGCAATGCATGCAGGTGTCAGTATAGACGCAACTGGGAAGGAGGTGGAGGAGAACGAGGAGGGGGACACAGTGGAGGCAGTGGATATTGCTTTGTCTGCATTTCAATGGTGTTTTTGTGAGTGCCTGTGGGATGATGTGTGGTGCTTGTGTTTGCCTGAACCACTCTTGTGTGTTGTACTGTGTGCATGCTGGTCCGCATGTGTGCTTGGGATAGGTTAGGGTTGAGGGGAATGGGATTGGGTAGAGGAAGTTGGAGGGGGAGGATGGAAACAGGGACAATGGATGCCTTCAGAGAGGAGGCCAGAGCCTGGATTGATCTCTGTTGGCCCGCCAGTGTGAATACCCTCCAGAAATGCATTGGTTTGTTGCATTTGGCCTGCCAGCCCCTGGATGGCATTCACAATAGTTGACTGCCCAACAGAGATGGATCTTAGGAGGTCAAAAGCCTCCTCACTCAGGGCAGCAGGGCTCACTGGGGCAGGGCCTGAGGCGCCTGGGGTGAAGGAGATGCCCACCCTCCTGGGTGAGCGGGGAAGGGAAACTCGCTGAGGGGCTGCTGGGAGGGTGGTGCTGGTACGGGGGTGGCAGCTGTACCTGTAGCTGAGATGGTCACAGAGGTGTCCGCCACTACCAGGGAACTTCCATCGGAGGAGATATCTGTGTCTGAACTGTCCCCTCCAATCTCTGCCGTGGTGCTTTCCTCGCCTTACGTCCCATTGGTGCCCTCACCGTCGGTGGACTCTGCCTCCTGGGTCCTGTGGGATGCAGCTCTCCCCATTGCCGGTGCCACTGCTCCTCCACCAGGTTATGCTAATGCACATAAGGACAGGATGACAAAACAAAAAGGATGGGGGAAGAGACAAAGGGAACACTTGGTCTGTGGCTGCACCAATACCTCTGTTGGCGTACACAGCACCCTCACACACAGGGAACAGCCCCCTGCACTATGCAGTGCACTACCAGTAACAATGCTAGTCACCAGGGCATGGGGGGGGGAAACATACTGCCAACTGCAGCATACCTGGGACCCATACAGCCCTTCCCAGTAGTGGATGCCTACTAGCTAGGAGGAGGAATATTACATCAGAACCCTGCCCAACATGGGACCTACTCTGCAATGTCAGGCCTGGCCTAGGGGAACCACATGACACACATCTCCCACCCGGATACCCCTCTAACATGCGTAAGGTGTGATGATGGGTACTGTACTCACCCCCTTGTGGCTGCTGTGATGCCCTCAAGCGCCCATCCACCTCCAGATAGGCCACCGCCAGTATGCAGGCCATCAGGGGGGTCAGGATTCGGTGGGCAGCCCTTCCTCATTGGGAGGCCATTCCAAGCTGGGCCTTCGTCATCTTCCGTGCCCAGCATCTCAGATCCTCACACTGCTTTCCGACAGCGCCTGCCGTAGACCCCCAGGGTCCGCATGTCCTTGGCAATGGCATGCCATATACCCTTCTTTTGATGGGCACTGATCTGCAGGGAAAATACACACAGGAAAACGCATTACTCAGATGGTCCTGCCTGTTTCACTCATGGCCCACCATACCCCTTCTGTTAGAAATTGGGTTTTTGGTTGGCAGTCAGGTTACCCTCTGTCCAAGCAAGAACCCTCACTCTAGTCAGGGTAAGTCACACACAATCCAAATGATACTGTGCCCACCCTCTGGTAACTTGGCACGAGCAGTCAGGCTTAACTTAGAAGGCAATGTGTAAAGTATTTTCGCAATAAATCATACAATAACACAATATGGCACCACAAAAATACACCACACAGTGTTTAGAAAAATATAGAATATTTATCTGGATATTTGTAGATCAACACAATAAAAGATGCAATAAGAATTTGTAGAAATATCACTTAAAGGTGATATAAAGGGCCTCATTCCGATTCCGGCGGGCGGCGGGCGCCACTTGGCCGCTCTGCGGTCAAAAGACCGCGGAGGCCATTCTGGCTTTCCCGCTGGGCCGGCGGGCGCCCGCCAAAGGAGCGTCCGCCGGCCCAGCGGGAAAGGCCCTGCAACGAGGAAGCCGGCTCCGAATGGAGCCGCCGGAGTTGCAGGGGTGCGACGGGTGCAGTTGCACCCGTCGCGATTTTCACTGTCTGCAAAGCAGACAGTGAAAATCCTGCTGGGGCCCTGTTAGGGGGCCCCTGCACTGCCCATGCCAATGGCATGGGCAGTGCAGGGGCCCCCAGGGGCCCCGACACACCCGTTCCCGCCATCCTGTTCCTGGCGGGTTTTACCGCCAGGACCAGGATGGCCGGAAGGGGGTCAGAATCTCCATGGTGGCGCTGCAAGCAGCGCCGCCATGGAGATTCAGCCCAGCTGGGGGAAATCCGGCGGGAAACCGCCGGACCCGGCTGGGCGACCGCGGCTGTAAAGCCGCTGTCAGAATAACAGAGGAAGCACCGCCAGCCTGTTGGCGGTGTTTCCGTGGTCGTTGATGGTCAGAATGACCCCCAAAGTGTCTTAAGTCTTTAAAAAGCAAACAAAGTCTCTTTCAAGCACAAAGTACCGGGTTTGGAGTGGAAAATCTCTGCAGAGGGCCGCAGAGGAGGAGATGCGTGGAAAAATGGTGTGTGTGTCGGTTTCGCCCCTTCACACACGGACTTCCGTCGTTATTTTTCACGCGGGGAAACGTGCGTCATTTTCATGCACGTGGGCCGACTCCTTCTGTGGGTCGCGGGATTACCTGATGTCCCAGGGTCTATGCGTGGATTCCTCGGCTTGTTATCCGGCTGCGAGTCGTTCCGGGAGGCTGTGCGTGGAATTTTCTTTCTCACGGCAGGCGTCACGTCGATTTCCTCCCTGGAAGTCGGGTGGCGTTGTCCATGCAAGGCCGTGCGTCGAAGTTCCGGTCGCACCGCAGGCGTCGTGTCGAGCGGCATCTTTCTGGATCGCGTGCAGTGAATTTCTCACCGCGGAGCAAGCTGTGCATCGAGTTTTTCAGTGCACGAGGAGTCCAAATGAAAAAGAGAAGTCTTTTTGGTCATGAGGCTTCAGGGAACAGGAGGCAAGCTCTATCCAAGCCCTTGGAGAGCACTTTTGCAGCCAGACAAGAGTTCAGCAAGGTAGCAGGCCAACAGCAAGGCAGCAGTCCTTTGTAGAAAGCAGACAGGTGAGACCTTTGAGCAGCCAGGCAGTTTTTCTTGGCAGGATGCAGGTTCTGGTTTAGGTTTCTTCTCCAGCAAGTGTCTGAGGTGGTAGGGCAGAGGCCCTGTTTTATACCCAAATGTGCCTTTGAAGTGGGGGAGACTTCAAAGAGTGGCTTAGAAGTGCACCAGGTCCCCTTTCAGTTCAATCCTGTCTGCCAGGGTCCCAGCAGGGGGTGTGGCAGTCCTTTGTGTCAGAGCAGGCCCTCCACCCTCCCAGCCCAGGAAGACCCATTCAAAATGCAGATGTATGCAAGTGAAGCCGAGTACCCTGTGTTTGGGGTGTGTCTGAGTGAATGCACAAGGAGCTGTCAACTAAACCTAGCCAGACGTGGATTGTAAGGCACCTAAAGATTTAAGTGCAGAGAAATGCTCACTTTCTAAAAGTGGCATTTCTAAAATAGTAATATTAAATCCAACTTCACCAGTCAGCAGGATTTTGTATTACCATTCTGGCCATACTAAATATGACCTCCCTACTCCCTTCAGATCAGCAGCTGCCACTTCAACAATGTATGAGGGCAGCCCCAATGTTAGCCTATGAAGGGAGCAGGCCTCACAGTAGTGTAAAAACGAATTTAGGAGTTTTACACTACCAGGACATGTAAACTACACACGTACATGTCCTGCCTTTTACCCACCCAGCACCCTGCTCTAGGGGTTACCTAGGGCACATATTAGAGGTGAGTTATATGTAGAAAAAGGGGAGCGTTAGGCTTGGCAACTACCTTTAAATGCCAAGTCGAATTGGCAGTGAAACTGCACACACAGGCCTTTCAATGGCAGGCCTGGGACAAGGTAAAGGGGCTACTTGAGTGGGTGGCACAACCAGTGCTGCAGGCCCACTAATAGCATTTAATCTACAGGCCCTAGACACATACAGTGCACCTTACTAGGGACTTATAAGTATATTAAATAGTCTGATTGGGTATGATCCAAAGTTACCATGTTTAAAGGGAGAGAGCATATGCACTTTAGCACTGGTTAGCAGTGGAAAAGTGTGCAGAGTCTAAAAGCCAGCAAAAACAGAGTCCAAAAAGTGGAGGGAGGCAGGCAAAAAGTTAGGGGTGACCACCCTAAGGCATGTCAGGTCTAACACCTTCCCATCCCCATTTGCACAGACATGGCCTAGCACACAAGCTGCATGTCGCCCAGGGGTCATCCATCAATCTCCCTCACATGAGGCCTTCACACACACCGCTTCATGCATTCATGCCACATGCATCGTGCTCACAGTAGACTCACCGGTTGGTCTGGAGGCCCATACAGTAGTCCGTACTGGGTTAGGACCCCATCCACCAGTCGCTCCAACTCTGCCGAGGTGAAGGCAGGGGCCCTTTCCCCAGTCACAGGAGCCATGGTAGCTTCCAGACACAGGTCACAACAGCACATGCAGTGTAGGTCCTCTCCTGTTGAAGGTCAGTTAGCAAGTGAGGGAACAGATAGAAAATGCCGGTCACGTCCATGGCGGTGCATACCGTCACCGCCGGTGTACATCACCATTAACCACTGTACCCCATAGGTGCCAATATTATCCAATGAAGCGTTGCACTGCAGTTCCCGTCCGCCTCCCACAATGGCGCACAACGTCAGAGGAATTACCTCAATTCCACTTGTCCATTCACACAGGACAGGCAAACTCCATTTCTGAGGAGGGGGGCAGGCCCTGGATTATAACTGTGTCACAGTTCACAATTGTACAATCTGGACAAATGCCACAAATACATTTAAAAATAACATCATGCATTGTACTATTGTGGCTACAATGTACAGTTTATGACCGGCTCCTCACTCTTTTGCCCCCGAGATTGCAACCGCTGCGGAGGAATAGGAGATGGAGATATACCCCGGTGTACAGACCCCTGGTAGACTTGGCAACAATGCAGCACAGGCACATTATCCTCACCTACAGACTTGACAGGGCCACAATCAAGGAGCTGTGTGCCCAACTGGAGCCTGACCTGATATCTGCTATTCGTCACCCCACTGGGATCCCCCCTCTTGTGCATGTCCTGGCTGTACTCCATTCCCTGACAACTGGTGCTTTCCAAGTGACAGTGGGCTTGGCAGCAGGATAGTCACAGCCAATGTTCTCAATAGTGCTGACCAGAGTGTTGTCTGCCCTGATTAAACACATGTGCAGTTACATTGTTTTCCCCCAAGCGAATGATTTGGCCACAGTGAAGGCTGACTTCAATGCAATGGGACGCATCCCAAACATAATTGGGGCAATTGATGGAACACATAGGGGCATATTTATACTCTGTTTGCGCCGGAATTGCGTCATTTTTGTTTACGCAAATCCGACGCAAAACTAACTCCATATTTATACTTTGGCGTTAGACCCGTCTCGCGCCAAAGATCTTGGAGTTTGCGTCATTTTTTAGCGTGGACACCTTCCTTGCGTTAATGATATGCAAGGTAGGCGTTCCCGTCTAAAAAATGACTCCGAGGCATGTGCGCCGTATTTATACTCCCAGGCAAAAATGACGCCCGGGAGTGGGCGGGTCAAAAAAAATGACGTCCAGCCGCTTTAGCGTAATTTTTTAGCGCCTGGTCAGGGCAGGCGTTAAGGGACCTGTGGGCTCGGAAGGAGCCCAGAGGTGCCCTCCCATGCCCCCAGGGACACCCCCTGCCACCCTTGCCCACCCCAGGAGGACGCCCAAGGATGGAGGGACCCATCCCAGGGAACTTAAGGTAAGTTCAGGTAAGTTTTTTTTATTTTATTTTTTGTGGCATAGGGGGGCCTGATTTGTGCCCCCCTACATGCCACTATGCCCAATGACCATGCCCAGGGGACAGAAGTCCCCTGGGCATGGCCATTGGGCAAGGGGGCATGACTCCTGTCTTTGCTAAGACAGGAGTCATGTCAATGGAGGATGGGAGTAAAAAAAAAATGGCGCAAATCGGGTTGAGGCAGATTTTTTGCCTCAGACCGACTTGCCCCATTCTTTGACGCCCAAGCTCCATTTTCCCCTACGCCGGCGCTGCCTGGTGTGGGTCATTTTGTTTGACGCACACCAGTCAGCTCCGCCGGCTAACGTCATTCCATAAATAAGGCGCCCGCATGGCGCTTTGGAATGGCGTTAGCCGGCGTTACATTTTTTGACGCACAACTGCGTTGGCGCAGTTGTGTGCCAAAAAGTATAAATACGGCCCATATTGTATATGTCCCCTCCCCCCGGCAAAATCCTCATGTCTACAGTAATCGAAAGAGTTTTGATTCCATGAATGTCCAGATGGTGTGCCTGGTGGACCAGTACATCTCCCACGTCAATGCGAAGCATCCTGGTCTGTGCATGATGCCTTTATCCTGGGGAATAGCAGCATCCCAAATGTGAAGGCCCAACTACAGAGGCACCGTGTCTGGCTAATAGGTGAGCCCTGGTCCCCACCCAGTGGACGTTGGTGTATGGGTATGATGTAGGCCACAAGGGAGAGTGTGTGGCTAAATGTTGTCCCTCAATATTTGCAGGTGACTTTGGTTACCCCAACCTATCATGGCTACTGACCCCTGTATGGAATCCCAGGACAAGGGCAGATGAACATTACAATAAAGCACATGGGTGAACAAGAAGGATCATGGAACGTACCTTTGGCCCCTGAAGGCCAGGTTTCGTTGCCTCCATCTAACAGGTGAATCCCTATGCTACTCACCCAAGAAGGTCTGCCAGATAATCGTAGCATGCTGCATGTTGAATAACCTTGCCTTGAGATGCCATGTGCCTTTTCTGCAGGAGGAGGAGGCTGGAGATGGCCGTGTGGCAGCAGTGGACCCTGTGGACAGTGAAGATAAGGAGGCAGAGGATGAGGATGAGAACAACAGAACTGCAGTGATTTGACAATATGTCCAATAACACACAGGTAAGACAGTGGTACTTCACATTTCATTGTCTTTTTTTTTTTTTTTAGATTGTCACTGGCAGGCTGTGATTTCCCACTTCTATGCCCACTCACTGTACCATTTGGTAACTCTTTTTGCAGATGTTGGTGCCCCACTATCACTCCTGGTTTGTTCACTGCAGCCAACTACAGGTCTATCCAATGTGCACATTATTGTACAGTTGAATTCATTGTTTGAGCCTTGTTAATCTAATACATACTTAAATCATTTGACATACTCCATACCTGTATTTTTTCAAATTGTGTTGATTGCAGTGCTAAGAAGAAAAGGGGGGGGGGGGGTGGGTGCAATGGGCTGGGGTGATGATGGAGGAAAGTCCAAGGTATAGTTCCAGTCTATTTGTAGCACACGTACATTGTCCAATGGGGCATAGGAAGGGGAGCAATAGCAGTTCAAGGTGGACAGGGTGGACAGGGTGACAGAGTGGGACACAATGGTGACAATCAGGAGAGTCTTATTTTCTGGCAGGGGTCTTGGCAATAGTCTCTGGCTTCTGCCTGGATCGCAGGGAATGTTTGTGGGGTGGTTCTCCTTCTGCAGCGGGAGGGGTTCTGGTGGCCTGTTGGTCCTGTGGCGGAGCCTCCTGTCCACTAGCGGCAGCGGAGGTGGAAGGTTGTTTCATTGTCTGGCTAGTGGCAGTGGCCCGCTGTTGTGAGGCTGCCTCCCTCATAATGTTGCCCATGTCTGGCAGCACCCCTGCAATGGAGAGCAGGGTGGTGTTAATGGCCTACAGGTCCTCCCTGGCCAAGTGTATTCTGGGAATGTTGTTGTGCTCCCAGGATCTCAGAGAGTGGCTCCTGGAGAGACTGTTCCCTGGGCCTGTCCCCCCCTGGCGCACAGCAGTCCTCCCCGTATCGCTGTTGTCCTGTGCCTCTGTCCCCTGAACAGTGTGCCCACTGCCACTGACCCCAGGTCCCTGATTGTTTGGGGGCGAGATGTGCCCTGGGGTCCCTGTAGTGGTGGACAGACTGCTGATTGACGTGTCCTGGGGACAGAGGTATGGGTAAGCTGGGTGGGTGCTGTGGTGGTGTTTCAAGATGGGGGAGGCTCTGTGGTGGTGTGTGACTGTGCCTGGGTAACCGACTGTCCACAGGTCCCTGATGGGCCAGGTTGGCCATCCATAACCAGGCGATCTGAGTCACTGTCATCACTGTGGGCCTCTTCTGTGGGGGGACTGGCTAGTGCTGACACCTCTTCTCCGGTGATATTGGCTTGGAGACCTGTGGGGATGTGAATGCTGTGTTATTGTTTCTGTGTGTGACATTTTGTGCATGAGTGGGTTGCCCTCTTAGGTTATATTTGCCCTGGCAGCTTTAACTTGTTTGAGTTGGTATGTGGTGGGCTAGCTGATTCTCTCCAGTGTGCATGCTTTTGCGATAGGTGTCCTTGCAGGTCTGTGAGTGGTGTTCATGCATTGTTGGTGCATGCAGGGCTTGGCATTGGGATGGGTGAGATGTGATGGTGGGGTGTGTGAGTAGTGGTGCAGTAAAGGGAGTGATGGTAGGGGTATGTGATGGCATGCAGGTAGGGTGGTGATAGAAATAGAGAGTTGACTTACCAGATTCCAGTCCTACTGTTACTCCTACCAGGTCCTCAGGATGCACGATTGCCAAGACTTGCTCCTCCCATGTTGTTAGTTGTGGGGTAGGAGGTGGGGGTCCACTGCCAGTCCTCTGTACACCTAGTTGGTGTCTTGCTGCAATGGATTGCACCTTCCCCCATAGGTTGTTCCGCCTCTTCCTGATGTCATCCCTTGTTCTGGGCTGCTGTCCCACAGCGTTGATACTGCCCACGATCCTCCGCCATAGCTCCATCTTCCTAGCAATGGATATCTGCTGCACCTGTGCTCCAAATAGCTGTGGCTCTACCCGGATGATTTCGTCCATCATGACCCTTAGCTCTTCCTCAGAGAATCTGAGGTGTCATTGTGGTGCCATGGGTGTTGTGTGAGTAGTGTGGGTGAGGGTGTGTCGGGTGATGTGTTGGGGTGTGTGTTGTGAGGTGCATGGGTGGTGTATTGGTGATGGTGGTGTGTGGCTCTGGTCTTGTCTGTGGTCTTGCTGTCTCTCTCCGGTAGCAATTGATTGTAATGGTAAAGGGCTGTGGGTAATGTGGGTGTGTGTTTTATAGTATTTTGGGGGTGTGGTGTGTGTATGGCTGTCGGGTGTGTGCTATTTAAATAGACCAATGTAGTGGTGCTTTGTTTGAGTGTGTGTATTCTGAGCGCGGCAATATGTACCGGCAATGGTTTACCACTATTGAAGGCCCACAGTTGTGATTTGTGGGTCATAATATGATGGGCGTAGTTCTGTTGCTGTAACAGTGTGGGTTTTGATACCGCCAGTTTATCGCTGACCTTTGGTGTGGCGGATTTGTGTCTGTGGCTGAATAGTGACGGATTGGTGTGTGTCATAATATGGTAAACGGATATCCGCGGCAGTATGTCGGCGGCAGTCAGCATGGCGGTAAGTGGAATTTACCACCAATGTCATAATGAGGGTCTAAGACTGGGTATAGTGCATCACTTAGTAGCATTCCCCAGAATTAGGTCTTGTCCCCTTGTGACATTCAGTTGCCCCTGTGATGGGATAAGTAAACAAAGTACTCTGCGCTTTATGTTATTTTGTAGGTTTTATGAACATCTTAGAATTTTTTATCTTAAACCCCTTATTAAACAAAACAGCATTAGAACCCATCTGGTGGCACTGGAATATTTTTTAACACTTAACAATACATATGTATGTTATAGGGTGGCTTTATATATCCTAAATGCCATACAAATCAGGAACAGTCTTGTTTTTATTCCTTGGGATACCCATTAAGTGCAATAAACGAGTTCTTTATATTCTCTTTTTGTGATAATTGTTACTGTGAACTTGGGAGGGGGTCAATATTAATGTTATTTTACATTATATATTTATGTTTTATTTTTTGTAGTTAGCATCTGTATTATGAATTAAGATAAAAAGCATGTTGATTATGTATTTCTATTTATGTGTTTTTATGGCTATTTTGTATTGGCCGATTAAAGTTGATAAACTGAAAATGAAAGTGAATTCCCAATGCTGGCTTGTGAGAGGTGTAGGTCTCACAGTAGTGGAAAATGACCTTGGGAGTTTTTAACTACCAGGACATGTGAAGTTTAAAAGCACACGTCCTACCCTTAAGTTACATAGCACCCTGTTCAATGGGCTAATTAAGGCCTACCTCATGGATGACTTATATGTAATAAAAGGGGGGTTTAGGAGTTGGCAAGGGGTTTTAAATGCCAATCCAAGCAGCAGTGAAACTGCATACACAGTCTTTGCAGTTGCAGGCCTGAAACATGTTTAAAGGGCTACTTAAATGGGTGGCACAATCGGTGCTGCAGGCCCACTAGTAGCAATTAATTTACGGGTCCTAGGTATATCGTATACTACCTTACAAGGGACTTACAAGTAAATTAAATAAGCTAGTTGTGGATACACCAATGTTACTTTGTATAGGAGAGAACACGGGCACTTTAGCAGTGGTCAGCAGTGGTAAAGCACTCAGAGTCTTAACACCAATAAAAAGGTATACCACAAATGTGAGGCAAACAGGCAAAATGTTTTGGGGTTTGGGGAAAGACTTCTCTAAGGTTGACAGATCTAACATGTGACCCCACCAGCAGAAAGTAGGGAGAGCTGCCCAACCTCTTTGAAGTTCTCATCACTAAGGTAGTAAAACCCTGATAGACCATTAGCATTGGCATGGTCTCCCCCTGTTCTTTTTTCAACCCTGAAGTCCATACCCTGTAGGGAAATGGACCACCTCAACTATTTTGTATACTTACCTTCCCCCTCCCTCATTTGCTTGAGCCACCTGAGGGCACTGTGGTTAGTCTGGATCAGAAAGTGAGTGCCAAAAGAGTATTGCCTTAACTTCTTCAGTGCCCAAACCACAACAAAAATCTTCTCTTTCTATAGCACCCATCCTCTCTTCCTTAGGATGTAACCTCCTGGAGATGGGGGCTACAGGTTGTTCCAGGCTCTCTTCTTTTAGCTATGATAAAACTGACCCAGGCCATGTTGTGAGGCATCTGCTTGAATCATAAACCCCTTAGAGAAGTTAGGGGCCTTGAGCACAGGGGCTGTACACATGGCTTGCTTCAGGGAGTCAAATGCTTTTTGGCATGTCTCTATCCAAATCACATTGCTGGTCTGCTTCTTAGAAGTCAGCTCTGTCAAAGGGGCAACAATGGTGCCATATCCCTTAACAAACCTCCTGTAGTACCCGGTAAGTCCCAAGAATGCCCTGACCTCAGTCTGGGATATAGGGGTACTCCCAGGCCATGATGGTCTCTATCTTGGCCTGAAGGCGCTGCACCTTACCCCTGCCCACCTTGCATCCCAAGTACACCACAGACCCCTGTCCTATCTTGCCCTTACTGGTCTTGATGGTCAGGCCTGCTTGTTGCAAAGTCTGAAGCACTTCCTGGAGTTGAAAGAAGTGGCCCTTCCAGCTTCTACTGAAGACAGCTATGTTATCCAGATAGGGAGGTGAAAACACCTCCTTGCTAGCGAGGGCCTGCTTCTATAACCTCTGGAAAGAGACAGGGGCATTTTTGAGTCCAACAGGTATCACACAAAAATTGGTAATGGCCCTCTATAGTGGTGAAGGCTGACCTCTCCTTGGTACCATCAAGGGTGATCTGCTAATTCCCTGATGTAAGATCAAAGGTACTTAAGTACTGGGGAGCCACCAACTGGCCAATCGGCTCAACAGCCTGGGAGATGGGATGAACATCTAGCTTAGTCACTACATTTAGACCTCTCTAGTCCACACAGAACCTCAGTTCAGATGGGGTTCCAGGTGAGGCAGCTTTTGGTACCAGAACCTCAAGGCTGGACCAGGGGCTAATAGAGGGTTCTATCACCCCCAACTCCAGCATTTTAGAGACTTCACTCTTCATGCCGGCCCTCACCTTATTTGATAACCTGTAAAACTTATTCTAGACAGGGATCTAGTATCCTGTGTCCACATTATGGGTACACAAGTGGGTAATCCTAGGAGCAAGGGAGAACAAAGAGTCAAACTGTTCCAACATTTGGCGGCATCTCTCTGTTGTTTAGGAGCTAGACAGGAGGAAATGAGCTCTCCCTACACCAACCCATCTTTCTCCTTGGAGTTCAAGAGGTCAAGGAGAGGCTCACTCTCCTCCTCCTCTTCTCTGTCTGTCACAACAGCATAGTTAATTCAGACCTCTCAAGTGGGGTTTAAGGTGATTGATGTGGAGCACTCTGTGTGGATCCCTGGGGGTTTTAAGGTGCACCAGTTAAATGTCCTTACCCTTCCTCTCAATTAGTTCGTAGAGCCAAGTCCAATGGTCTTAGAGGGCCCTAGGTTTCACTGGTTCCATAACCCACACTTTTTGCTCAGGCTGAAATTCCACAGTGGTAGAATCTGGTCATACCACTTTTTCTTCACAGCCTGGATGGCATGAAAAGTTGTCTGAAGTTGGCTTCCACCACTTAGCCATTTGGCTCCTCAAGCCGAACATGTAAGTCACAACATCCTGGGGCATCTTCCTGGGAGCTTGCTCCCATCCTTTCTTTACCAAACCAAAGGTCCTCTGAAATGGTGTCCATACAGAAGCTCAAACAGGCTGAAGCCTACTCCCCTCTGTGGTATCTCTCTGTAGGCAAACAGCAGGTGTGGCAAGACAATATCACACATTTTCCTCAAGGCCTCAGGTTAGCCTCTGATCATGCCCTAAGAATATTCTGGAATCTCTCAACAAGCCTGTTTGTTTGGGGGTGGTAAGGAGTGGAGAAATTGTAGGTTAACCCATACTCCTTCCACATAGACTGCATGTAAGCAGACATGAAGTTTGTGCCCCTGTTAGACACAACTTTCTTTGGGAAACCCACTTAGGTAAAAATCCCCATCAGGTCTTTTGTCACTGCAGGTGAAGTCCTGGTACTCAGAGGGATTGGCTCTGGGTACCTATTGTAATGATCCATCAGAACAAGGATATACCTGTAGCTTGATGCAGTCAGGTGATCAATAGGCCTAACAATGTTGATGCCCGCCCGCTCAAAGGGTGTGCCAACTACAGGCAAGGAATTAAGGGGGGGGGCTTTTAACCTCTGCCCTGTCTTCCCACTGGCCTGGCAGGTAAAGCGCATCCTATAGAATATATCTGAGGAAGTTCTGATCTTGGACCAATAGAAGTGGGGGACAGGCCTAGCAAAGGTCTTGTCTTGGCCCAAGTTTCCTGCCAGGGGAATCTTGTGAGCCAGCTCCAGAAAGAAGGTCTAGTAGCTTTGGGGACCACCAGGGCCCTTGTTGCCCAATACACAGTTGCCTTAGACTCACTGCAAAGGAAGTTGTCCTCCCAGTAAATGTGACAGCTCCATAACTGTTCGGCTTCAGCTTGGTGCCTCATGCCCGCAAGGGTTTGACACTCCATTTGTACCCCACAGAACTCCTCCCTTGTAGAGCCTTCTTCTACAGACCATCCAGCAAGTGTAGGCAGGTCACCAAGTGAAGCAATGTTCTCCTCAGTAGACTCTGGGTCCGCCACCACAGGTGCCCCATCCATCTCACTGTGGTGCATTTAGGGATTATTTTCCAGAATGTATGCCTTTACTCTTTTAAGCAGTTGGCTGGGCCATTGTTCCAGGCTTCAGCCCTTTCTGATTCCCCTCTGGGCAGCCATGGACCTTGTTGTGGCACAGATCCAGTCCGGTAACCCCAACATCTCTACATGAGCCTTCAGCTCCACTTATTTCCGGATAGTGTACTTGAGATCATTACCAAACAAACAGTCCACAGGCATGGCAGGTCTCACAGTGTCCTTCAGAAGTCGTGAAACCTCCCCCTTCTCAAATGGAACAAGGGCCACAGAGTAGTGACCCTCTCTGTTGTGAGCTACCACAACCTGGTGAAATGCACTGGGGACACCAGCTGACTCCTTACCATAGTCATGCTGGCACCAGTATCCCTCAGAGCTTCAGCACCATGCCCATTGATGGAGACCCATTGCCTAAACTTTGCTGTAGTTAGGGGCACATGGATCTTAGGAACCATCTCACTGTCACCAAGAGACACTAGTGTAACCCCAATAAACTTCCCTCTAGTGGGAGGTGTGCTCCTTTTGTACACATTTAGAATCTCTCTTGTAGTGTCCATACTCGAACCACTCATAGCACTTGAGAGTTTTGGGCTGCTGACATTTGTCAGGGTAGTTTTTCTCTTGGTGGCCAGATTGGGAATGAGAACCAGACCTTTTTCCCCTGTGAGTTGTTCTGTTCTGGGGGCCTTTACAGAACTCTGCCTTTTTATCTCCCCCTTCTCCTTCTGGTGGGAACCTTGCCCACCCTTTTGTGATTCCCACCAGATGCATTCTTGGACACTCTTGTGCTGTCCCAGATGTCCCCCTCTGAAGATTGCTATCAACCAGGTGTTGACACAGCTCTTAAAAACAACTATCAAGCATGTGCACCTTTAAGATAAAGTTGTAATGCCGTGAATAATCATCAACATTGCTGCCCCTCATCCAGCCAATCAGTGCCCTACTGGAATAATCCAATAAATCCACCCATGTTCATGATGAGATCTTGTGGCTGCCCCTGAATCTGAGCTCATACAACCTCAGGTGTCAGTCTAAACTTTCTGACTAGGATGGCCTTCATTGCAGTGAAGCACGTCCGGTTCTCTACCTTTAGTGTAAAGAGTGTGTCTCTTCCTACTATGGGTATATTCTTCCATAAACTACTACCCCAGAACACCCCAGGGACCTTGTGAACTCTTACAGTCACTCCATATGCTGCAAATCCTTTGCCTATGTCAACCCCCACCGCATAACTGGGCACCACATTCTTGAGTATCCTGAATGTAGACTTACCAGTGGACACTGAAGGTATGCTGCCACCCTTGCTGTTGCTGGACCCTATTAATTGGGCTTTTATGTCAAGCTCTTTGAGATTCAGCTCATGGGAAAATTTCCTCTCCTCCATGGCCTCCTTTCCTCATTAGCCTGATCCAATTTAGAAAGCTCCAGCTTGAGTTTTCTTTCTTCCCTTCTGTCTACTAGCTCCACTGCGGACAGGTCTTGCTGGAGACTCTGCTCTCTGATCTGAGAAATACCACTGCTCCTGGCAAGCTGCTGGCCCTTTCCACAGGTAGTTCCAAAGTAACAACAGATTTCAGATTCAGGTTACCTTCCTCCTCTGGAATTTGCCACTCCTCCTCTGGAATGTCATCCCCTGCAACCAGGGTTTCAGTCAGGCTCTCAATACTTTCTGCAGCTCCACCTTCCTGACAAAGCCTTTTGTAGAAACTTGAACAACATTACAGATATCTTTCAGCTGAAGCGCAGTGTAAGACTCCAACCTGGGCAGCTCAATCTCAGTTTCTACAGGTGCAGGTTCTTCTTCGCCAGAGTCAGACATAATTTAGCAGGAAAATCAAAATGCCAATCAGGGAGAACTGAAAGGAATTTGAAATGGTGTTAGTGTAGAGTTGTCGTGAACTGAGCTACTATATGGTATTGCACAAACACAATACCCATCCTCACTGCGGATCACAAATGTTACAACTGGGTTTCTGGTTGCCAGAGTAAGCACTCTGTACAAGCAGGAACCTCCACTTCTAATCAGGGTAAGCTAGATACACATATAGAGATAACATGTGCTCACCTTCTGGTACTTTGGCACGTAGCAGTTAGGCTTATATAAGGAGCCAGTGTGTATTTGTGCAATACACAGTGAAACTGCACATTCAGGCTCTGCATTGACATGCCTGAGACATGTTTAAAGGGGTACTTAAGTGGAGAATCAGTGCTCCTGGCTCACTAATAGCATTTAATTTCAGTCCCTGGGTATAAGGTTAACCTCTTTGCAAGGGAATTACAAGTAAATTAAATATGCCTATTGTGGATACACCAATGTTACCATGTTTAGAGGAGAAGCACATACACTTTAGCACTGGTCAGCAGTGGTAAAGTGCTCAGAGTCCTAAGACCAAAAAAATGATAGAGGAAAAATGTACGACAAACAGGCACACAGTTTGGGTGACGACCACCCTAAGGCTGACAGGTATAATAGGGCATCAGCATTAATGTAGATGTTAGTGGGATGACATATCATCTGATGAAAACTGCAGCAAGCTTCCAGCTTTAAGTTACCTGACTGAAAAGTGGGTGTACATCATTAAAGGTTGAAGATGGCAACTAGATGGAGGACAAAGAGGAATGCACAGTAGTGGTTAGAGCCTTCATGCTCCAGAACTTGCAATAAACTCAACAATAAAGCTAAAACTAAGGAAACAAACAGAATATAAAAAGATTAGCTATTCTAGCTTTACAGGGGTGGCTTCAGGAAAAACACAATGCTGCAACATGATTAACAAGATCTGAGTCCCGGATGTTATTGAGGCTACAGACAAACATGCTTCAGCATTTACACTGATTTTCAGGTTCTCAGGTTTCCTATATTAATATCCAATTCATCTGCCAGGACATCAGCAGCAGAAGTAAATATCCCCGTTTTGCCATTTGGAATCAGTGGCACTAACCTTGGTATACCCTTGAGTGGTCATGAACCAAGTAAGCAGATCAGAGAGTAAAGACACATCTAAAAGCCCCCTTTATTCTTTAGTATACTCTCGTTTCCTTTCACCTCGCTACTCAGCAACAAAATAATGCTGCTCTTGAAGCCGAGTAGGTGATGCCCTTTCTGATCATAGGGTGTGGGATGTGATTTCATTGCTTAATTTGTAGTAAAAAAATAAATGATGATGCAAAAAATGTTTTTAGGGGGTTATTTACAACTTCCAAACCAGGTGCCGCAGCCCACTTCCACCATAGATGCCAATCATTGCTAGCGCAGATGTCTTAATTTGATTTATTATTGAGTGAGTAATGAGTTTATGCACAAAATGAAATAATATAGCAAAATAACGCATGCATTTGAAAATGTTACCTCGAAGAATGGCCACCAATGTTCACAAAATGTACTAATTAATGATTAATACATATGAATTGTTGAAAGAGTATTAGATTAATGCTTTAATATGTCATATTAAGGGTTATAAAGTATGCTTTAGCTTTATTAATTGTAGGCCTTAACGTAGCGAGTGTCTTGACCTATTTTGCCAGGCCTCATGCAGAAGCTGCATTTCTTAGCATTTAATTAAAGTGCTGACCAAGTGAATTAAACTGTGAAATGTCCATTGTATTGTTAAATGTGCTTAACAAAAGCTTTTCTTGAGAACCGACTGCTAGGAGATGATGTTCTTGCTAATTCAACATTTTATCTGTAATGTGTGTGAGACGGACTTTCCCAGGACAAGACCAATGAAGATACTGACTGGAGTGGAACCTGCAAAAATATGGTTACCTGACAAGCCAGATGATGAGAACATCATAAAACGAACCAATCAACAGTATGGGAATGGACAAATATTAGAATTCATGGATTTGATATAGTAATATTATTGGACAAAGTGTGAACATACGATTAACTGACCATTGGGGAATTAGGGGATGGTTTGTGTGACAATGCCGCAGAAGGGAAAAGAGTTCAGACACTTTAGGAGAGGGAGAGACTTATTCAGATTTTAGGAGAGAGATATTAATTCCGACATTGGGCTCATATTCCCTCATTGAGAGCCTGATGCCTTGATACCAAGGATAGGTATAATGTGATAAACTGTGACTATTATGCTTATTTGTTTTTCCTTTCTAGGTACCAACTGTGCTGTTTTGTCTATGACCCTATCATAGCTAGATGATTACCAAATTTTTGTTACTAAATTGTTTTACATGAAGCCAAACATGCTGATGCTAATCTGGTGTTAGTTGAGGATTCTGACTTATGAAGAAGAGACTAATGTCTGATGGATTTCTTTGCTCAACTACCTGTATTACATCTTGTTAACGCAGCTTACTCTGCTATTGATTGGCACTATAACTTTAAAATGTGTTGTAGTTCGAGCCTTGATTAGATTGCGTTTCTTCGGCCGCTTTGGACAACCAGTGTTGTTTTTGTATGTGTTTCATTTGATATTGAGATTAATCTACATGACCTTAGCATTGTTAATATAGGGAAATAAATCAATCAATCAATCAAGAAATCTGTATAGCGCGCTACTCACCCAGAGGGTCTCAAGGCGCTGGGGGAGGGGGGACCGCTACTGCTCAAACAGCCAGGTCTTGAGTTGCTTCCTGAAGGAGAGGTGGTCTCGGGTCAGACGGAGGTGGATGGGGAGTGAGTTCCAAGTCTTGACTGCCAGGTAGGAGAAGGATCTTCCTCCCATGGTGGCTTTTCTAATGCGTGGCACGGCGGCGAAGGCGTGGCTGGTCGATCATAGCTGGCGGGTGGGAGTGTAGAAGGTTAGGCGGTTGTTGAGGTACCTGGGGTCCAGGTCGTGGAGGGCCATGTGTGCGTGGGTGAGGAGGCGGAACGTGATTCTCTTGCTGAAGGGGAGCCAGTGCAAGTCTCTCAGGTGTCCGGAGATGTGGCTGTGTCGGGGGATGTCAAGGATGAGGCGTGCGGAGGCGTTCTGGATGCGTTGGAGTCTTTTCTGTAGTTTGGCCGTGGTTCCGGTGTAGAGGGTGTTACCGTAGTCCAGTCGGCTGGTGACGAGTGCCTGGGTGACCGTCTTCCTGGTTTCGGTGGGGATCCATCGGAAGATCTTTCGGAGCATGCGTAGGATGTTGAAGCATGATGATGAGACGGCGTTGACTTGTCTGGTCATCGAGAGGGAGGAGTCCAGGATGAAGCCCAGGTTGCGTGCGTGGTCCGTTGGTTTGGGTGCACTGCCCAGGGCCGGGGGCCACCAGGAGTCGTCCCAGGCAGAGGGTGATGATTCAAGGATGAGGACTTCCGTCTTGTCTGAGTTCAGTTTCAGGCGGCTGTTCATCATCCACTCGGCTACGTCTTTCATCCCTTCGTGCAGGTTGGTTCTGGCGGTGGCTGGGTCGTTGGTGAGGGAGAGGATCAGCTGGGTGTCGTCGGCGTAGGAGATGATGTTGAGGTTGTGATGGCGTGCGATGGCTGCGAGGGGGCTCATGTAGACGTTGAAGAGGGTGGGGCTGAGTGATGGTCCTTGTGGTACGCCGCAGATGACTTCGGTGGCCTCGGATCTGAAGGGGGGGCAGGCGGACTCTCTGGGTTCTTCCGGTGAGGAACGAGATGATCCACTCTAGTGCCTTCTCTTGAATTCCGATGTTGCTGAGGCGCTGCACTAGGGTGCGGTGGCAGACAGTGTTGAACGCTGCGGAGAGGTCCAGGAGGATGAGGGCCGCTGTTTCCCCGTTGTCGAGCAGGGCTCGGATGTCGTCAGTGGGTGCGATGAGGGCGGTCTTGGTGCTGTGTTTGGCTCGGAAGCCGGACTGTGAGTGGTCGAGGGATCCATTAGTCTCGAGGAAGGCGGCCAGCTGTCTGTTGACGGTCTTCTCGATGACTTTGGCAGGAAACGGGAAGAGCGAGATGGGGCGGTAGTTCTTGAGGTCGGTGGGGTCTGCTGATGGTTTCTTCAGGAGGGCGCTGAGTTCGGCATGCTTCCAGCTCTCCGGGTAGGTGGCGGTGTTGAAGGAGCAATTGATGATGTCCCGGAGATGGGGTGCGATGACGGAGTCGGCCTTGTTGAAGACGTGGTGGAGGCATGGGTCGGTTGGTGATCCGGAATGGATGGTGTTCATCATGTGGATGGTGTCTTCGGTGCTGACCGGGGTCCAGGCGCGGAGGGTGGTGTTGGGGGGCGTCGGTTTGGTGGTTGGGTGCGTGGTCTGTGCGCCGAAGCTGTTGTGTATGTCGGCGATCTTGCGGTGAAAGAACGAGGCGAGTGAGTCGCAGAGGTCTTGTGAGGGGGTGATGTCGTTGTTTCCGGCGCTGGGGTTGGAGAGCTCTTTGACGATGCTGAAGAGTTCCTTGCTGTTGTGTGCGTTGTTGTCTAGTCGTTCTTTGAATGCTGTCTTCTTGGTGGTGTGGATCAGCTGGTGGTGTTTACGGGACACGTACTTGAGGGCGGTCTTGTTGTCTGTAGTCGGGTTTTTTCGCCAGGCTTTTTCGAGGGTGCGGCAGTTCTTCTTGGAGTTCTTGAGGTCGTTGTTGAACCAGGAGGCTTTCTTGCTGTTGGGCCTGATGGGATGGGTTTTCAGGGGTGCGAGGTTGTCAGCGCAGTTGGTGATCCACTGTGTAAGGTTGTTGGCTGCTTGGTTGGGGTCCGCTGAGCTGGCGGGAGGGTTCTGGCTCAGTGATGTGGAGAGCTGGTCGGTGGTGATCTTGTTCCAGCTCCTGCGGGGAGCCTGTTGTGGGTGGTGGTGAGTCATGGTTTTTCTGAAGCTGAAGTGGACGCAGCTGTGGTCTGTCCAGTGGAGTCCGGTGGAGTGGCTGAAGGAGATGTACTTGCTGGAGGAGAAGACTGGGTCAAGCGTGTGTCCGGCGTAGTGGGTGGGGGTGTTCACCAGTTGCTTGAGTCCGAGGTTGGCGAGGTTGTCCAGCAGGGTGGTGGTGTTGTTGTCGTTGTTGTTCTCCAGGTGGAAGTTGAGGTCCCCTAGGAGGATGTAGTCAGCGGAGGGGAGGGCGTGTGGGCTGATGAAGTCTGCGATGTCTTCGCTGAATTGTGTGCGGGGTCCTGGGGGTCTATAGATGAGGGTGCCTCTGAGTGTGGTCTTGGGGTCGGTGTGAATCTGGAAGTGGAGATGTTCGGCAGCTGTGAGGGTGTCGTCGGAGTTGGTCGTGATGTGGATGGTGTTCTTGTGGACAATGGCGATGCCTCCTTCTGTCTGGTTGACGCGGTCCCTCCGGCTGATCTTGTATCCGTCCGGGATGGCGATGGCGATGTCGGGCGAGGAGGAGGCGTTCATCCAGGTTTCTGTGAGGAAGGAGACGTCTGGAGATGTGGTGTCGAGCAGGTTCCAGAGTTCCACGGCGTGTCTGTGGATGGAGCGGGTGTTGAGCAGGATGCACTTCAGGTGGTTGCTGCTGGTGCTTGGTTTGGCGGGCGCAGTGCGGGTCTGGATGCAGGAGAACTTGCAGGATTGGCAGGTGAAGGGTCCATGGGTGCGTCTTGGGGCGGCACGGCAGCACCCGGGGATCCGGCCGGTGTTGAGTGCAAGGAGGGAGGCGGCTTCGTAGGTCCGGCGGGTAGGCTCGCAGCGGCAGGGGCCAGGGGGTCTGGCGCTGGGCGCGGTCCAGGCGTGGACGGGCGCAGACGGGCTTGCCTTTAGCGTGCCTTCGGCCCGCCAGCGGCGCGCCCGCTGCGCGCGGCCTCCATATGAGGGGAAGAGGGAGGGAGGAGGAGCTGGGAGGTGGGAGCGGGGCGGCCAATGGGGAGCAAGGGGGCGGAGCTACCGGAGTGTAGCGGCGGGAAAAAACGGGCGGCGATGGGGTGACGCGGCGAGGCTGGAAGAAAAAGAACACAGTAAGGGCAAAAGGAAAAATGTACAGTGGAACAATACCAGGGGCACAGGCACTCGGGGTACAGAAGAAAGAGCGGACACAGGCACTCGGGCACAAAACGAAGAGGACGCTGGCGCTAGGTCACTGGAGGCGGGAAAAGGCAGTCAGGGCACAGGAGCACAGGGCACAGGAGCGAGAGCGGTCACACTGAAGGCTGCGTGACGGTGAGGGGAGCGACCTGCCTGAGAACCAGGGTCAGAGGTCGCTCTCTCTATCGCTGCGCGGCCTCCATATGAGGGGAAGAGGGAGGGAGGAGCAGCTGGGAGGTGGGAGCGGGGCGGCCAATGGGGAGCAAGGGGGCGGAGCTACCGGAGTGTAGCGGCGGGAAAAAACGGGCGGCGATGGGGTGACGCGGCGAGGCTGGAAGAAAAAGAACACAGTAAGGGCAAAAGGAAAAATGTACAGTGGAACAATACCAGGGGCACAGGCACTCGGGGTACAGAAGAAAGAGCAGACACAGGCACTCGGGCACAAAACGAAGAGGACACTGGCGCTAAGTCACTGGAGGCGGGAAAAGGCAGTCAGGGCACAGGAGCACAGGGCACAGGAGCGAGAGCGGTCACACTGGAGGCTGCGTGACGGTGAGGGGAGCGACCTGCCTGAGAACCAGGGTCAGAGGTCGCTCTCTCTATCGCTGCGCGGCCTCCATATGAGGGGAAGAGGGAGGGAGGAGCAGCTGGGAGGTGGGAGCGGGCGGCCAATGGGGAGCAAGGGGGCGGAGCTACCGGAGTGTAGTGGCGGGAAAAAACGGGCGGCGATGGGGTGACGCGGCGAGGCTGGAAGAAAAAGAACACAGTAAGGGCAAAAGGAAAAATGTACAGTGGAACAATACCAGGGGCACAGGCACTCGGGGTACAGAAGAAAGAGCGGACACAGGCACTCGGGCACAAAACGAAGAGGACGCTGGCGCTAGGTCACTGGAGGCGGGAAAAGGCAGTCAGGGCACAGGAGCACAGGGCACAGGAGCGAGAGCGGTCACACTGGAGGCTGCGTGACGGTGAGGGGAGCGACCTGCCTGAGAACCAGGGTCAGAGGTCGCAAACATACTAACCTTTAACTAAAGGTGTGGTTATTCATGGCTGAAAGGTCATGGTGCATGACAATTACTGACTTCATTGAATCTTGATTTTATTGATTACTAATGATTGTTGATTATTGTGTATTTATTATTGATTATGTACTGGTGCTATGGTAAGAACATCTTAATTGTGAGTCAAAAGGTTCATCGACCTATTCGCGTCCCCTTGTAAGTATACTTATTAAGGTCTGATGCGCACTTATGGTAGCAGACTGATGATTTGTCTCCTTAAGAGTTTGCCATAAATGTCCGGTACAGAGTGATGACAATTATGGTAGCAGTTTGATGAGTTGATCTTTTTGAGAGTCATTATTATTGAGATTTGGATTTTGTTTTTCAGTGATGATCATTGGAGAGAAAATGATGGTCCCGTAAGCCCAGAAATGACTTTCCCAGATCCTGGATCCTGCTAATGGTCGTTTGAGGATGTTCCTGGTGTTCTAGTGATAGAGTGAGAGAAATAGGTCATGCTTGCACAGCTTATGCAAATCGCAGGTGAATTGTGAGGTTTGTGAGGGTTTAGGAAGTTTGCGTACACCAAATGAAATTGTAGTAGGAGTGTGCGAACTCCGCAGTGTGAGAGTAGGGAAGTCGTCAAACTTGATATGTGTGTGGCGCTTTGTGCTAAAATATTGTCCAAGTGGTTGTTGATGTACGGACCCTGCGTGGTCTAAGACTCTGGAGTATATTCAAAAGTGTATGAAACACCTGGTTATATGTTGTAATTTGTCTGGTTTAGTAGGTTGATCAGGCGTGGTCAACAAGTCAGTGTGTGAGTTAAAGTGGACAAGAGAAAATTTCAACTGAGATTCAGCGAGTCCTATGTGCACTAGGACTGACCCGTTGATCAGTTGAGAGTAAAATTTGCGGGTCTAATTTTGCTTGCGAAACTGGGAGACAGAGAAAGAGGAATAGCTGTAAGTGCGGAAAGAGCAATCTGTGACAATCCATAAGGTTTCTAAAGCGTCTGTGTTACCTTTCCTGTAGTAAACCAGCAGATTTGTTCTTGGATTTTGGTTAGTGCATTAGTTTTATGTGGATTAGAGTTTAGGTGGATAAGCCGCAAGACTTTGTCAACCGCAGTATGTGTGAGTGTGTCGTCATTGGAGCTGCGCTGGGATAGGTTGGTTAGTGAGAAAGGTCACGCACAGATGGGCAGCAGTTCGTGATAGGCAATTGGTTGAGAACGTAGGTGAAAGGAATATTGGGATTAAAAGTCATTTCTTGATATGATTTTGAATAAACAAAAGTAGACAAAAATGAAGTTTTTCAAAGCATTAAAGAGTGCCCTAAGGGGAGATACGTACATTACGGTGAGTGTAGGCGAGCCTATACCAACGGAGAATACTCCAGCTTATATTGTAATGGAGGAGAGAGGTGTTGTGCCATGTCTTTGATTAAAGCAATGGTGCAAATTGACAGAGAAAGATGTAAACTTAGCATTTCCTATAAATGGGACGTTCAATTTGAGGGTTTTGGAGCATTTGTGGATGGCGCTATATGACATGAAGCCCATTCCGAGACCGGCACAGTTCGAGGCATTAGCGAACTGGGATCTAGTGGCCAGACAGCAACAGCAATTGAAATTCGAGAGAAGGATGAGAAAGGCAGAAAAGACTCTAGCTGAGGCTAAATGGGATTGGGATCAGAAGGTATGGAGAACAGAGACTTTGCAGGGAGTTAAGTTCTTTCTGGCAATTACGCAAGAAAATAAGAAGGAAGGAAAGAAAGTGACTAGGAAGATGAATAGAAGTCCGTCCGAAAGTAAGGGAGCCAGAACGTCTTCAACAGTAGAGGAGGAATAGGATGATGAGGAGTTCCTTACACAGTTATTGAGAGATCGACCACCACCATATACAGTACGTGAGAGTGGTCCAAGTACTAGTGCTGATCCGACAGCTCCGACACAGATTAATGGTAGAACGAGTCCGGCGCAGGTTAATGCTGACCTGACACAGAATGCAGTGAAAAGTGGTCCTAATGTGCCAACTAATTCTGTAGTGCAGACTCAGATGCAGCCGCCACAGATACAGAGGATATATCCTGTTGTGCCCACTTTAGTAACTACTTTGAACATAGTGGTGCCCACGGAGCAGGTGGTTCAGAGACCAATACTAGTCGAGACTGAGCCGACTCCGATTTTGTTGCCACAAGTGCAGCAGCAGGTAATGCAGAGATTTAAGTCAGTGGCAGGGACACAGTCAGACATGACTCCAATGATGACTCAGGATACGGGAGTTACACTCCCACAGAGAGTAGGTGCCAGAGCAACCCTGGATGCTATATCGTTACCAATTACTGTTGGTCCAGTGGTACCATTATTTGCACAAAAGAAACTGACTGTGTGTGAACAGGGAGCAATGACCCAGAGCCTAATGAGGGGAGGACATAACAAACATGTTCCGGTAGTTTGTCCTGTGGGTCAGACTTTTGACGGATCCAGATCATTGCTAGGTTTTAGTCCACTTGTTACACTTCCAGATGCTATGACAGGACCAAATGTAAGCCAGAGCCTGAAATTATTGACACCACAGACTCCGAATGCAGTGGCACAGCAGGTGCCCCCAGTGCAAGCGAGTAACATTTCATTAAAGTGTAAGAGGACTGTAGACTGGCCAACAAGTGAACCGGAAAGAGATAAGAATAGAGGTGCACCATCTCCTGAGATAATGAAATATAACTATAAAGTGATTGAGTTTCTGAAATCAAGAATTTGGCCGAAAAAAATTGATTGGCAGAGAATTGACAGGACAGCACAGGAAGCTAAAGAGTCGATACATGCGTAACATGAGAGAATGTTGCCGGCATTCAAGCATTACAGTAGTACAGAAACAATTGATGTGAAAAACATGCTACATTTCGTGTTCAGATTTGTGGAAGAATTGCGACCTGAAATTAGCCAGATGATTAGGAATCGTTTGATTTGCTGCCAATCTAAGCAGACTGATGAAGTGTTGCAGTATGCGAAATATGGTAGTGACGAGATTCAGTTGAAGCAGAAAAAGTTGAAAGAGAAAAGGATGGTGATGCAGATTAAGGCAGCTCAAACAGGAGTGCAAGGATTTTTTTCACAGCAGATGCCACAGCAGCAGGAAAACATGATGTTTCAGCCACAGATAATAGGTAGAGGTCATGGTGGTAATATGAATCGCGGTCCGGATTTGAATAATGTAGTGGTCCAGAATGATGTGCAGGGAATGAAGAAGCTATTGCTATGTCACATTTGTGGAGCCATGGAACATTGGAAACAGGAGTGTCTGATGATGGTGCAGGAAGGTTTTGTTCAGCAGAGTAATGACATCAGTTCATTTTAGAATGTAAGAGGACCGAGACAAAGGGGTCTGTGACAGGTAAGTGAATTGGTTACGCAAGTTAGAAGGCAGAACACTTTTTAAGGCTTTTTATTTTCTTCTTTAATTTCTCTTTTAATTCTTCTCTACTTTTGCTGTACGTCTTTAAGGATGTTTCCCTCTTTTCCTTCTTCCCAGTATCTCATATATCTTCTATTTTTCTTTCAGGTTGAGGTATTCCAGGGCTCCATAAGGTCATCCGCACCAGGAGAGGGAGAGAAAAACAAGAAGCCCTTTTTAGTAGGTAAGTATAGGGGAAATCTGGTTTTAATTTTTTCTCTTTCTTACAATCTCCTTTGACCTTCTCTGTGTCCCTTCTCTTTTAGTAATTAGTGCTTTGGTTAATTCCTAGTTTTACTTCCTTTATTTTCTGTTCTGTTAGTATTGTTGATGTGTTTAATCAATGTTCTTTTTTGAGGTTTTCTCCTTTCTATTATAAAAGTTCTTGTCAAGCAGTGCACCACGCATTTACCATCACCGTGTGCTTTTATTTTCCTTTATTGTTTAGTGCTCTGTAAGGTACATGCCTCTGTGGTACAAAAACAGTCTTCCCCGCTTCCGTGATCCTCTTTTCCCTCCCCTTCCCTGGTTCGGTTCACATATCTGGTTGGGCCACACTCATCCTGGAACGTAGCCAGCTTCTGCATATGTCGCTCTCCCTCTCGGTCATCTCGAGCCAGTTTCCCCATCAGTGTTCTCCGACATCCGTTTTCTGGTCTCTTCTCTTTGGGTTCACCGTCCCACATCTCCTCCTCTGCTAGGACACTCTGGGTTCCTTCGGCCTCTTCCTCGTGCGTTCTCCTCCTTGTCATCTCTCCCTCTTCCCAGCGTCTTCTGGGTATTTCAGTCTACTACTCCGGCGTTTGGAAGTTGTTGTGACGTGTGGGTTGTAATTCCCCTGTGGCACCCTGAGCAGTGCCCCCGGGGTATGGGAGGTCCGCCCCGTTCCTCGTGCCCTGTCACAGGGTCCTAATCCAAATTTTCAGAATATTGTGAATCAAATGCAAAAAGTTTCGCCCATGCAGCAAGTACAAATGCCCCGTGCACAAATGTCACAGATGCAGCCAATGCAGCAGCAGGTTCCCAAGGCACCTAGACAGCAAATGCAAATACCTCAAGCCCTGATGGAGCAGCAACAGATGATGCTTTCTTAACAGGTCACAGGACAGAGACATAATAGAAGTAGCAACACAATGCATCAATTCCCATTACACAGTGGGGATGGAAGAAATGATCAATGGATGAGTGACAGTTCAGATGAGGAGCCATGTGGGCTTGTGACTCCTTTAAAAGTAGATCAGAGAGGACCCTATGTGAAGGGAAAGGTTATGGGTCACAGAGTTTCATTCTTGGTGGACACAGGAGCTACACACTCTACAGTGAGAAGTGCCGAGGTTCTGAATTTGCCCTTTCAGGAAGTACTCTTCAGGTTGTGAGGGTAGGAAATCAGTATTTGACAAACCCAATTACAGACCCAGTTCAAGTCGAGATTGGCAATTTTCAGGGATTGCATAAATTTGTAGTCTGCGATTCAAGTCCGATATCCCTATTGGGAAGAGACTGGCTGCGAAAAAAAAAATGTTTGATTACTTGCTCAAATAACAGAATTGAGATTCAGATGAATAGTGATGATGAGGAATACCAAGCCCCAGAAATCAAGTGTGAAACTACAAATGAGGAGCACCCTTTGATTGAGTTTTTCCCGCTGTTCACTGTAAAAGAGCTTCATCCTGATTTGAATGGGAACAGTGCAAGAGAAGGTGTGGGATTTGGCAGGAAAAGAAGTAGGTATGATTAAAAGAGTGAAGCCAGTCAAAGTTACCATAAAACCAAATGCAGTTTTTCACCAATTTCCACAGTATCATATGCCACAAGGTGTTCTGATGAAAGTGGCTCAACCAATTGCAGATTTTGTGAAGCAGGGAGTTTTGAAGGAAGTGTTGAGCAGTCCATGTAACTCACCGATAATGGGTTTGAAGAAGCCCTGTGGGAATGTTCGGATTGTTTAGGATTTGAGAAAAATAAATGAGATTGTGATAAAATGGTGTCCCGTAGTGCCCAATCCAGCTGTGATAATGTTCCAAATTCCATGGGAGGAAAAGCATTCATGGAGCAAATTGAAATGTGTACACAGACAAGACGAACTGTGGTTTCTGAGAAGGGTCAATTGGTCTTGCCAAATAGCCTATTGTCTCAAATGGCAAGTGTTTGACTTTTGGCCATACGCAGGGTCATCCCAAGTCTTTTTACCTCCTTCCTTCCTGGTTTTTCTGACCTCTCGCTGTTGGCTCTAGGACTCTGAGCACTTTATCACTGCTGACCATTGCTAAAGTGCAGGTGCTCTCCCATCTAAAGTTGGTATGATTGGCTTATACCTAATTGGCATATTTAATTTACCTATAAGTCCCTTGTACAGTGGTATCTCTATACCCAGGGCCTGTAAATTAAAAACTACTAGTGGGCCTGCAGCGCTGATTGCGCCACGCACTGAAGTAGACTTTCAAAACCTGTCTCAGACCTGCTAGCGCAGGGCCTGTGTGCGCAGTTTTCTGCCACAGGGACCTGGCATCTAAACTTACTTGCCAGGCCTAGAACTCCCCTTTTACTACATGTAAGTCACCCCTAAGGTACGCCCTAGCTAGCCCTATGGGCAGGGTCCCATGTATTTAGAAAGGCAGGACATGTGCCATATTGCATGGCCTGTCCTAGTAGTGACAAACAGCCTAACTTGGTGTCTCACTGCTGTGAGTGCTGCCTTCTCATAGGATTGCATTAGAAATGCCCTGCCTCATGTGTAAGGGGTATTGTCTGATTTATGAGGGGTAGCGTATGCATGTTTGGTATGGTTGTGATGGTGATAATAAATGCTGCCTACTGGTGTGGGTGTATTTTTTTTTACTATCACAGAAATGCCACTTCAAGAAGTGCACATTTATCTGTGCTTATGACTCTGGTGTTTTGCAGCTTGACTCCAATCCACGTCTGGGCAGAGTGACAGTTGGGGCTTTGTGCATACTTTTCAGACAGTCTGTACACAGGGAGGGTGGAGGTGTCACAGAGGTGCATCTGCATACTGAATAGTCTTCCTGGGCTGAGAGAAGGGAGAGGCGGGCCACACCTGCATTTTTAAAGACTGTGCCCTGGCCTCACACAATAGGGTCGTTAACCCCCCACTGATGTTTGGAGCCTGTGCTGAAAGGAGAGATGGGGCACTCCCAGAACCAGTTGTAACTGGCTGGAACCTCCTCTCCCTACCATTGTAAAACACTGTAAGAACTGACTATAAGTACAGGGGAATTTTCCCCACAATTTGGAGTCTCTTGGAATCATCTTGGAACTGGACACCAAAGGCTGAAAGGACTCACCAGGAACCGCCATGGACTGCTGCTGCTGTGCTGACCTGTGACCTGCATGGTCACTGTGAAGGACTTGCCACTTGCTGCCTTTCCCTTGTGCTGGCCTGTAGCTGGGCCCTCCACCTGAGGACCTTGTCTTAAGATTCAGCTCCCCAGGGGCAGGATGCTGTGGCCCCTGACCCCTGCATCCATTTCTTCACGAGGGCTGCTTCTCCATGGGTGCGGATGTCATAGCACTGATTGCAGCGCGCTTATGGAGCCTTGGGAGCTCGTAGGCTCCTTGCTGCATTGTGCCCCTTTAAATAAGATCATCGCAGCGGCCCGGGAAGCTGGAAGAGCACTTGCGCACCGCATCGGGTGCAGACGAGTGTCTGCTCGGGCCCCAGGAGGGGTCCGATCTTCTTGTGGTTTCACAGCAGGACCAGGGGAAGACGCGGGGAGTGCCCCTTTCCCCCTGGCCTCTGCGTTAGGAGCCGGACGGTCCTTTTCTGCTGTTAGGTAAAACAGGCATTATTGTGGGCCTCCCCCCTTGGTGGAAGGGCCAGTGGAGGCCCGGGGGGGCCCCAGAGATTGCGGGTCCCAGGAGGGGCCTGTCATTAAACCGGAGGGGGTGCGTGGTGCCCCCCTCCTGCCCTAAGTTGTTTTTGCTGGCTTTGGCCCCCCTCTTGAGGGCCGGTTGAGGCCCTGGGAGGCCCCCAGTAATCACGGTCCCCGGAGGGGCCTGTCTATAAAAGAGAGGAGGTGCATTTCGCCCTCCTCTGACCCCAGAGTATAAGGGAGGCCCCCGTTGTATGCATAGGAGCGCCGGGGCCCCATTGTTCGCCTTCTAGGCACTGGAAGTGCCTCTTCATCAAGACAGGTACTTTTAAAAGGACCAATATAATTATAATCGAAGTTCTTCCTCAAGACTTTGCTGATTGTGATATATTGCCTACCTGTTCTATGATGCTTTTACATATATGTGCAAATGTTCCTTTTATGGGCTTGACTTGCTAATATGTTTCCCTAACTTGCCATAGAATTTCTACTGTTCCTACTATGGGCGTTTTATGACATTCTTATGACAAGTGTTCTAATGTGATAACATGTTTCCTGACTACTGCTTATGTTGCAGAATACTGAGTAACCTGTGTGTTATGTGTGACTACTGCTAATTTGCAGAGCACCTAATGTGTAGTAACGTTCTGACTACTGCTAAGGTAGCAGGATAGTACTGATATGTGATGTTTGGTCTGATAATTGCGTTGTGTACAACAGTATATTTTCATATAATCTGGTGTTGTGTTTCCTTTGTGGTGGGGATATTGCGTCACATGTATGTGTGTGTTGTGCAAACGCTTTTCACATTGCCTCTGGGTTAAGCCTGACTGCTCGTGGGGGTGAACAGGGGTTATCTTGGACGTGTAACTCCCTTGCCCTGACTAGAGTGGGTAAGTTCTGCCTGGCTGAGGTGCATACCCTAGCCAACCAGAAACCCCATTTATAAAATTGGTCGTCAGCGGTGAGGATAGGACTTGCGCTTGCACAATACCATTGTGACTCATTATTTCACTACAAGGATTGCGTGTAGACCATCACATGTTTAGCGTCTCTTAACTTTCTCTCTTTGGTCATTTTTCCTGTTTTCAGTTCTCATGCTTGGGTATTGTGGTTGTCACATTTGAGTTATTTGTACAATTTCAAGATGGGACTTACCTTTGATTTAGAGGATCTGCCGTTTTACACACAGGAGGAATTAGAGGGGTTCTTTAGAGAGAGAGGGCTTCCTGTAGAAGGGGACCTCAGGAGATCTCTGAATTTCTTTGAAAGGTTTGTGACATATACCCAGGGAGGGAGTGTGCTTAGGGAGTACCCAGAGGATCCTGAGTGTAGCGAGGGTTCCCAATGGGAGGGCTCCCAGACCTAGTCCCTAGAGAGTGGTAGAGAGACTGATCAGGAGGGTGAGAATGACCGGTTGGGAACGCCAGTTGACAGGGAAGGCCCCAGTGATAGGGAGTCCCTTGCTGGGTCCAGTGTAAGAAGCAGGGCTACCTCTCATTCCTTGACGCCTGATGAGCTAAGAGTTAGGCGGGAAGAGAGGGACCTGAAGTTGCAGTTAGCGCGCCTAGCTGTTGATGAGAGAAGGGCTGAGGTAGAGAAGGCCTTAGTACAGGAGAAAATGGCAGAGGCAGAGAGGGCCTTTGCCAGAGAAAGACTCGCTCTAGAGCGTAGTCTGAAGGTTCTGGACTCACCAGCGCTGCAGGTGGAGTCCAGTGGTGGCAGCAATGTACAGTGCTGTAGCAAAGATGTTCCTCACATACCCATAGATCTGGTACCTAGGTTCCAAGAGGGGGGTGACATACGTCAGTGGTTAAAGGAATATGAGAGGGCTCTGGTAGAGCGCAGGATCCCTGAGAAGGATTGGGGAACTGGCCTAGGGAGCTTTATTCCTGAGGAGGGGAGGGATGCCCTACTGACTCTAGAAGAGAGTGACAGGGAGGGGTACCCCGCTGTAAAGAATGCACTGATTGTGAAGTATGGTTTTTCCCCTGAGGAATACAGAAAAAGGTTTAGGGGTGGTAAGAAACTGTCCCACCAGTCTTGGGAGGAGTTTGTGGAGGATTGTTGCATTGCACTAGATGGATGGGTGAAGGGTAGCACAGTAAAAAAAATTGAAGGGCTGTTTAATCTGATTGTCAGAGAGCACCTGCTTCGTTGTTGTTTTTCAGAGTTACGCCAACACTTGTCAGTGTGTGAGCTCTCTGACCCCAGGGAGCTTGCAAAGGAGGCAGACTTCTAGTTGTGTACCAGAGGGTCTGGTGTGGCATTAGGGGGTATTCCTAATGAGAGTGGTCTAGGTGTTTCCCAACCAGGTGTGGTGGGAAAGGCTTGTGTCCCAGGTAGGTCACAGTGTATTGGGGCGGGTAAGGCACCCCATGTCCAGTCTCAGAGGAGAGGGAATGGGGTTGGGCTGAGGCCCAGGGTACCCGAGCTCCAGTCCCATGTCCTGGAGGGTTCCATGAGTGAACGCCAGGAGGTGAGCCTAGCCTGTGCCGTAGGGCCACCTGTTCAGAAGGATCCCATTTTGTCAGTAGGACTTAGGCGGGTGGCTGGTGATAGTGTTCCGCCGGTTCTGTTGTCTGGTGGTCTCACTCCAGAGTGGAGGAGGCAGAAATCCAGGCGTGGGGTAGAGAGGGGGCTGCGGGCCCCAGTGGAGAACCTGGAGGGTCAGGGGTCAGCTCTGAGAGCAGAGCCCCCCAGGAATGACCTTGGTGAGACCATTTCTGGGCTGGGGGTAATCCATTCTCTGTCAGATGGGCGAAGGTCAGGAGACCTGCGCCAGCCAGACTCTTGTGTGGCCCTTGGGGAAGGTGTTTCCATGGTGGGGGTAGGTGTACCCCCCAGGAAGTCCTGGTGCGCCAGGCAATGATTCAACCACAGGGTGGTGACTCTGGGTTGGATTGCCAGATTCAGGGGGTAAGCTCTGATCTGGTAGGGGGTAGGTGTGCTCCCAAGGAAGTCCTGGTTCGCTGGGCAATGGTCCAGTCTAAGGGTGTCGCACCTGGACTAGATAGACAGGTTCAGGGGGTACACCCTGACCTGATGGGGAGTAGGTGTGCTCCCAAGGAAGTCCTGGTGCGCCAGGCAGTGGTTCAACTGCAGGGTAGTGACTCTGGGTTGGATTGCCAGATTCAGTGGGGTAAGCTCTGATCTGGTAGGGGGTAGGTGTGCTCCCAAGGAAGTCTTGGTTTGCTGGGCAATGGTCCAGTCTAAGGGTGTCATCCCTGGACTAGAAAGACAGGTTCAGGGGGTAAACTCTGACCAGGTTGGGGGGGCTGTTAGTGTGCTCACCTCCCCGTGTGAAACTTCTGGTGGCTTCTCCCGAGGTGGGGAGACACAGGACTCTGGAAGTGGGGTTCAGGGAGGGGGAAGCCCGCCCCGGACCCCGGTGCAACCCAAGGGTGTCGTCCCTAGGTTGGGTGGTCAGTCGACAGGTAGTGATCCTGGGCTGGCGAGAGAGCTGTGCAGGGCTGCTGTACCCAGCACCCTGGCAAGTGTGGATTCTGGTGATACCCCTCCTAGGAGAGGAGGGCGGGATCTTAGACGGAGGGGTAGATGGAAGAGAGCCTAGCCTCTAGCCTCTGTAGAACCTATCGGTGCGGACCCTAGGTTGGTGGATCAGTGGCAGGTTAGAGTCCCTGCACTGATTGGAAGTGGAGTGGAGACAGGTTGCTTTGCACCTGGGGCTACCGCCCCCCACTCGTCATGGTTTCAGAGACCAGAGGCTCCTAGATGGCCTGGGGCCTGGTTCTGGCCATTGGCAGCTAGAGAACCTCTGTGGGTTGGTCTAGGCTGCCTGGGAAGCATTGACAGAGAGATCCAAGTGGAGTCAGGAAGGCGTAGAACTGGAACATGCCCCTGCTGTTGTGGGCCTGGGTCCTTGTTCTATTGCCCCAATCAGGGAAGTACATCAAGGTATTGATTGTTCTCCCCTGGCTTTTGGCTGGTAGGGGGTTGTGTTGGACTTTTGGTCATACGCAGGGTCATCCCCAGTCTTTTTGCCTCCTTCCTCCTGGTTTTTCTGACCTCTCGCTGTTGGCTCTAGGACTCTGAGCACTTTATCACTGCTGACCAGTGCTAAGGTGCAGGTGCTCTCCCATCTAAAGTTGGTATGATTGGCTTATACCTACTTGGCATATTTAATTTACCTATAAGTCCCTTGTACAGTGGTATCTCTATACCCAGGGCCTGTAAATTAAATACTACTAGTGGGCCTGCAGCGCTGCTTGCGCCACTCACTGAAGTAGACTTTCAAAACCTGTCTCAGGCCTGCTAGCGTAGGGCCTGTGTGCGCAGTTTTCTGCCACAGGGACCTGGCATCTAAACTGACTTGCCAGGCCCAGAACTCCCCTTTTACTACATGTAAGTCACCCCTAAGGTACGCCCTAGCTAGCCCTGTGGACAGGGTGCCATGTATGTAGAAAGGCAGGACATGTGCTATATTGCATGGCCTGTCCTAGTAGTGACAAACAGCCTAACTTGGTGTCTCACTGCTGTGAGTGCTGCCTTCTCTTGGATTGCATTAGAAATGCCCTGCCTCATGTGTAAGGGGTATTGTCTGATTTATGAGGGGTAGCGTAGGCATGTTTGGTATGGTTGTGATGGTGATAATAAATGCTGCTTACTGGTGTGGGTGTATTTTTTTTACTATCACAGAAATGCCACTTCTAGAAGTGTGCATTTATCTGTGCTTCTGACTCTGGTGTTTGCAGCTTGACTCCAATCCACGTCTGGGCAGAGTGACAGTTGGGGCTTTGTGCATACTTTTCAGACAGCCTGTACACAGGGAGGGTGGAGGTGTCACAGAGGTGCATCTGCATACTGAATAGTCTTCCTGGCCTGAGAGAAGGGAGAGGTGGGGCACACCTGCATTTGTAAAGACTGTGCCCTGGCCTCACACAATAGGGTCGTTAACCACCCACTGATGTTTGGAGCCTGTGCTGAAAGGAGAGATGGGGCACTCCCAGAACCAGTTGTAACTGGCTGGAACCTCCTCTCCCTACAATTGAAAAACACTGTAAGAACTGACTATAAGTACAGGGGAATTTTCTCCACAATTTGGAGTCTCTTGGAATCATCTTGGAACTGGACACCAAGGCTGAAAGGACTCACCAGGAACCGCCATGGACTGCTGCTGCTGTGCTGACCTGTGACCTGCCTGGTCACTGTGAAAGACTTGCCACTTGCTGCCTTTCCCTTGTGCTGGCCTGTAGCTGGCCCCTCCACCTGAGGACCTTGTCTTAAGATTCTGCTCTCCAGGGGCAGGGTGCTGTGGGCCCTGACCCGTGTATCCATTTCTTCACGAGAGGTGCTTCTCCATGGTTGCGGATGTCATAGTGCTGATTGCAGCGTGCTTATGGAGCCTTGGGAGCTCGTAGGTTCCGTGCTGCATTGTGCCCCTTTAAATAAGATCACCGCAACGGCCCGGGAATCTGGAAGAACACTTGCGCACCGCATCGGGTTCAGGCGAGTGTCTGCTCGTGCCACATGAGGGGTCCGAACTTCTTGTGGCTTCACGGCAGGACCAGGGGAAGGCGCGGGGAGTGCCCCCTGGCCTCTGCGCTAGGAGCAGGACGCTCCTTTTCTGCTGTTCGGTAAAATGGGCAGAGATCGCGGGTCCCGGCAGGGGCCTGTCATTAAACCGGAGGGGGTGCGTGGTGCCCCCCTCCTGCCCTAAGTTGTTTTTACTGGCTTTGGCCCCCCTCGTGAGGGCCGGTTGAGGCCCTGGGAGGCCCCCAGTAATCACGGTCCCCGGAGGGGCCTGTCTATAAAAGAGAGGAGGTGCATGTCACCCTCCTCTGACCCCAGAGTATAAGGGAGGCCCCCGTTTTGCGCATAGGAGCATCGGGGCCCAATTGTTTGCCTTCTAGGCTCTGCAAGTGCCTCTTCATCAAGACAGGTACTTTTAAAAGGACCAATATAATTATAATCGAAGTTCTTCCTCAAGACTTTGCTGATTGTGATATATTGCCTACCTGTTCTATGCTGCTTTTACATATATGTGCAAATGTTCCTTTTATGGGCATGACTTGCTAATATGTTTCCCTAACTTGCCATAGATTTTCTAATGTTCCTATCTATGGGCGTTTTATGATATTCTTATGACAAGTGTTCTAATGTGATAACGTGTTTCCTGACTACTGCTTATGTTGCAGAATACTGAGTAACCTGTGTGTTATGTGTAACTACTGCTAATTTGCAGAGTAACTAATGTGTAACGTTCTGACTACTGCTAAGGTAGCAGGATAGTACTGATATGTGATGTTTGGTCTGATAATTGCATTGTGTACAATACAGTATATTTTCATATAATCTGGTGTTGTGTTTCCTTTGTGGTGGGGATATTGCGTCACATGTATGTGTGTGTTGTGCAAACGCTTTACACATTGCCTCCGGGTTAAGCCTGACTGCTCATGCCAAGCTACCAAGGGGGTGAGCAGGGGTTATCTTGGACGTGTAACTCCCTTGCCCTGACTAGAGTGGGTAAGTTCTGCCTGGCTGAGGTGCATACCCTAGCCAACCAGAAACCCAATTTCTAACAGCAAGGTACTACCATGGTCAGGCACATATTGGGAGAGATGCCATGGTTCGTCTGTTCAAACATGATTGGTTCAACCCAAAGTTTAGACAAGTTTCTGAAGCAGTTTGCCATTGTTGTGTCATTTGCCAACAGTTAAATGCAGGGAAAGGGACAGTGGTTAATTTGAGGCATATTGGAAGAGCAGGAGGTCCATTCAGCAGAATGCAAATGGATTTTATTGAGATGCTCGTATGTGGAGGTTTGAGATATGCGTTGGTGATTGTATGCATCTTTAGTCACTGGATCGAAGCGTACCCTACACAAAGAAATGATAGTCTCACAGTAGTGAAACTATTGCTTAGGGAACTAATACCGCATTTTGGGTTTCCAATCTCTTTAGAAACAGATAGGGGAAGTCACTTCAATGATAAAGTAATTACATTACTGTGTGCAGCATTGAACATTGAGCAGAAGCTGCATTTGTAGTTACCACCCTGAAGCATCAGTATTAGTGGAGCAGATGAATGGTACCTTGAAGTCAAGAGTTGCAAAGATGTGTGCAGCTACGAATTTGAAATGGACCGATGCATTGCCTTTAGTATTAATGTCAATAAGAAACACACCTGACAGGAAGACAGGATTGTCACCTCATGAGAGCCTCATGTGCAGAGCAATGAGGTTACCAGTGATGCCAGTAAATGCCTTTGTCAACATTACAGATGATATGGTGTTGGATTACTGCAAGGGTCTGGCTGATGTAGCCCGCTCTTTTTCTCAGCAGGTGGAGGTCACCACACTGCCACGGATCCATGACCCAGGGCACAACCTGAGAACTGGGGACTGGTTTGTCATCCGAAAGCACGTGAGAAAAACGTGACTGGAGCCTCGTTGGAAGGGACCATATCAAGTGGTCCTAACAACTAGTACAGCTATGAAGTGTGCTGGAATACTGAGCTGGACTTACGCCAGCCACACAAAGAAAGTGTCATGTCCACTGGATCATGAAGAAGTGTCTTTGAGAGTACCAACAACAGTGAGACAAGTCTCAGGGCCAGAAGAAGAGCAAAGATGAACTGAGACCAGATATGAGCTCGTTGAGGACAGTTCAATCACTCCTGTGAGAGACGAGGGAGGAGACCTCCAGGAGAGTATTGAAGACTATATCTCCACTGAAGCAGTAGAAGAGCCTAGTCAGAGGAGGGCTTTCCCTAAAGCAGACAATCCTGAGAAACAAACAGAGCAATTGCCTGACCCAGAAGGGGAAGGAGTTGAGGTGGATCAAAGTCAAAATTATCTGACTCCTCTTGAACCGGTGCAGGTCCGTCAAGATAAAACACCACTGAACAAGGAAAAGGTTCAAGTTCAATCTTGAAGAGAATAATGACAAAGGGTCCACTGAAAGTAGATAAGTGACTGGAATCACCAGTGGAGAAAGGGAAGGAGGTGTTTGTCGAACCAACAGTAGAGGAAGAAGTAGATACCACAAGGAAGGAAGATCTAAGTGAAGGAGAATTGAATGGTGATCGAAAATTGAAAAGAAAGAAAGTAGCAAGTTGAAATTCACAGGTCCTGAATGGACTTATGCAACTATGAATGAATGGCAGCAAGAGTTTTTGTCTTTTTGTTTTGATAGAGATGTTCCGGGTCAGTATTTTGGCACATGAAGGAAGCTAATGAACGGAACCGATTAAACAATCTGAGAACATTTTCGAGGAAGAGACTGTTGAAAGTAACCGTAAGAGACATTGGTAACCTAATTTGACTTTTCAAACCTGATTTTGACAAAGCTGCTAACCGATTTTGACGAGAAAAAGGGATCCTGGAAGTGAAACTGAACTGCTGAAAGCAGAATTGTTTATTTTTGATCTTTTGCTGCAAGTTTTTTCTACATTTCTTCTACTTTCTGATTCTTTACAGATCATGAGTAACCTTAATCAACAACGTTGGAGTGCTAGGCGCTGTAAATATATGAGCATTGGTTTGGCAATTATGTGTGGGATATTGTTTGTGGTGTTGATTGTGGGCATGTCTGTTTTGGATACGAGAGGAGACAACCATACTTCTACTTTTGAGACGACTACTGCACTAACGGCATTAGAAAAGTTTAAGTTAGATGAGAGATGTTTGCATGAGTGTACTAATGCACAGGGAAAACTTTCTTCTAATGTTTTCTATCAGTGGTTGAGTGAGTATATTGAGACAATGGATGTGAAGAATTGTTTTGTGTGTACGCAGATTCCTTCATCAGTCGAGAAAGGAGTCACATATCATAGCTTACCTCTAACCTACGGGATAAGTTGTAGTCTATTGCTAACAAGGTTTTATAACCAGGAGTATATTCAGTACTTCTATTCGAATCATGATATTGTGTTTTCATTTGTTCCTATAATTAGGTATTTGAGTAAAGTAGCTAATGATAATGACATAGTATTAGTTAGAGAGTTCTTTGAACATACATTAACATCTGGTACAGCATGTGCACACCACAACAATCTGGCATGCTTGCTTACACCTTTAGAGAAGAGCTTTTTAGATGACACAGATGATAGGAGAAAAACGTTAAAAGAGAAATTAGAAAAAGGCTTAGAGAAAAGGACTTCCAAGAATGATTATGTTTATAGTGCAATTAAAACGCAAGGCAAATTAGCTTTAGATGCACAACACGTAGGGAAGCTTTGTATATATAGGCCTAAATCACACACTGACAAGTTATTTGTGGGAACGAGTAAATGTAGGCATGTGTTTTTGATTCACAATAAATTGACTTTTATGTTGAATGGGCAGGACCCTGTAATTCCAGGGATATATTATATTTGTGGACTTAATACTTATTACCGTCTTCCAAGAGGATGGTATGGGACATGTTATTTGGGGATAGTTTTCCCAAAGATTTATCAAATGGAGGATTTGAAAAGGTTTCTGAAAGTGACTGGATTACAACATAAGAGACAGAGGAGGGAGTCCTCTTCTGCGATAGTGGGAGATATATTTGGAGCGGTGATTCCTTCGGTGGGAGTCATCCTGAATTCGATTAAGATTCGAAAGTTGTCTATTGTGGATAACATGCTGACAAATTTTTCAGGGGCCATACTCCTGATAGATTCTGAATTAGCTGCTGATAGAGCTATGACTCTTCAAAATCGCCTTGCTTTAGACTTTCTTTTAGCGAAGGATGGCGGAGTCTGTAGAATGATTAATTCTAGGCGTTTTTGTTCATATATACCAGATGACAGTAAAGAGATAAGAGACCTGCTTATTAATCAGACTAATGCAAGTGCTGATTTGAAAGAATTGAAACAACCAGTGTTTGGGAAAAAGTTGGCAAAGGATTTGCTTCAGTGGGAAATTGGTTCAGTAACATTTGGAATGGGGTACTATTGAAAATATTACAGGGAATATTAATTGTTGTGGTTTGTTTAATAGGGATATGGGGATTGTGCAAATTTTGTAAAAAGATTAAATTGAAAAGGTCTAAGAATAATCAGAGGAGGGAAGAAAAAAAATGTTTCAGGGACAATTCAAGGGGAAGACAATATTATGAAGAAATTGAATTGTAAGAGTTTTAGCTGATGCAAAATGTGTAGGTAATAGTTAGAGTGATGACATATTTAGTCATCAGAGAAGCAATTGCTAGTGCAGGTGTCTTAATTTCAATTAATAATGAGTGTTTATGTATTTTAAATAATGAGTTTACGCAGAAAATGAAACAACGCAGAAAAATAATGCACACATTTGAAAATGTGACCTCGAAGAATGTTCACAAAATGCACTAATTAATGATTAATACATATGAAATGTTGAAAGAGTATTAGATTAATAAGTTAATATGTCATATTAAAAGTTGTAAAGTATGCTTTAGCTTTATTAATTGTAGATCTTAACTTAACAAGTGTCTTGGCCTATTTTGCCAGGCCCCATGCAGAAGCTGTATTTCTTAGCGTTTCATAAAAGTGCTGATCAAGTGAATTAAATTGTGAAATGTCCATTGTATTGTTAAATGTGCTTAACAGAAGCTTTTCATGAGAACCGACTGCTAGGAGATGATGTTCATGCTAATGCAACATTTTATGTGTAATGTGTGCGAGATGGACTTTCCCAGGACAAGAACAATGAAGATACTGACTGGAGTGGAAGCTGCAACAATATTGTTACCTGACAAGCCGGATGATGAGAACATCGTAAAACAAACTAATCAACAGTATGGGAATGGAAAAATATTAGAATTCATAGATTTGATATAGTAAAATTATTGGACAAAGTGTGAACATACAATTAACTGACCAATGGGGAATTAGAGGAATGTTTAGGTTACCTTGATATAACAACGCCGCAGAAGGGAAAAGAGTTCAGACACTTTAGGAGAGGGAGAGACTTATTCAGATTTTAGGAGAAAGACATTCATTCTGACATTAGGCTCATATTTCCTGACTGAGAGCCTGATACCTTGCTGATCGACTGATGACCTGAGGACGAAGACTGATTCTGCTTTGCTGACCCATACAGAGGATAGGTATAATGTGATAAACTGTGACTGTTATGCTTATTTGTTTTTCCTTTCTAGGTACCAACTGCGCTGTTTTGTCTATGACTCTATCATAGCTAGATGTTTGCCAAATTTGTGTTACTAAATTGTTTTGCGTGAAGCCTATCATGCTGATGCTACTCTGGTGCTGAGTATTCTGACTTATGACAAAGAAATTAATGTCTGATAGATTTCTCTGCTTAACTACATGTATTACATCTCGTTAACGCAACTGACTCTGCTATTGATTTGCACTGTAACTTTAGAATGTGTTGTAGTTCGAGCCTTGATTAGATTGTGTTTCTTCCGCTTTGGACAACCAGTGTTGTTTTGTATGTGTTTCATTTGATATTGAGATTAATCCACATGACCTTAGCATTGTTAATATAGGGAAATAAACGTACTAAACTTTTACTAAAGGTGTGGTTATTCATGGCTGAAAGGTCATGGTGCGTGGCAATTACTGACTACATTGATTATTGATTTTATTGATTACTAATGATTGTTGATTATTGTGTAGTGATTATGTACTAGTGCTATGGTAAGAACTTCTTAATTGCGGATCAAAAGATTCATCGACCTATTCACGCCCCCTTGTAAGTATACTTATTAAGGTCTGATGCGCTAACACCTCTAACGTCCTGATGTGTTCTTTCCCACCTGGTCATCCCATCTACCTGTGAGTCCTCCCTCTAATATGCAGTACGAACTCACGTTACTGGCTCTGCCCCAGCTCCCTTCGAAGCTAAGCCATACAGAAAGCAAGAAATACAGAAAACCACTGCTTCCGTGTCTGCAGAAGGACAATTATTCCTGCCCTCTCAAAATCTGCCGCAAGCAGACTTTGCTTTTTGCTTGAAGGCATGGTTGGGCTCGAAGACATTTGTTAACAGTGCAGTTTTGAGACACACTTGCTGCCCAGGCCTGCTCTCTTTTAATTTGGAATTTGAGGGGTTAAGCGGTTCGGATGATGTCTTTTGCAAGCCCAGGCTTGCATGAGCATGAGGAAAGTCCAGGTAATTTAAAATTATGAATTATTAAATTCATCGTTAAATTCTAAAGTAGTACTGGCCCGCAAAATTAAGTGCTGGCGGGGCCACTGACATCCACCGACACAAAATGACCTTTGACCATGAAGTCCCAAATTAAAATAATGGCAAAACAAAGATTAAGACTTGTGGCCTTCACCCTCCAAGTAACAATCTAGAAAAAACATGTAAATGCCAATGTGTATGGATACACACATGTAAAATTAGAAATTACATTCGCGATTTATCTCTAAATCAAACTTTCAACATTCTGGACAGGCACATGCCAAAAATGTATGAAAAGGCCTAGGTTAGTTTAAGCTTTTTTCGCTATCTAACTAAAGAAAGTATTATGGCTTTTAGTATATTAAGGAAGCTTGTTAAAACTTCGTTACAAAGGTAAGTTCGAATTTCCGTGGATTCTTTATTTTAAAGTATTCAAAACTTTCTCCATTGTTCCCGGGTTTCATTTCCATCTTGTCAAGTTAGCAATTTCTTCTTAGAGTTACACCTGTGCAGAGCTGTACATTTTCTTGAGATTTTAGCTTTGAAAGCATTCAGCTGCACCAGACAGAAAGACCAAGTAGAAACATTTTTCAGCTAGAAGTGAGCATTTCAAAACCACTAAGGGCCAGATGTAGTAAGCTGTTTGCATGGTGCAAACTGCAAAAATCGCAGTTTGCGCCATTCAAACAGCCTTCTGCGATGCACATTCACAATTTGCGAGTCGCTACCGACTCGCAAATTGTGAATGCGACTCGCAAATAGGAAGGGGTGTTCCCTTCCTATTTGCGACTCGTATCGCAATGCAGAATTGCTTTGTGACCGCGAATGGCGGTAACTCATTCGCAAAAGGTCAGGGGTCTCCAGGGGACCCCTTCCCCTTTGTGAATGTTGCCCAAAAGGTTTTTTCAGAGCAGGCAGTGGTCCCATGGACCACTGCCTACTCTGAAAAAAAGAAACCAAATGGTTTCGTTATTTTTTTTATTTTGCAACTCGTTTTCCTTTAAGGAAAACTGCCTGCAAAATAAAAATAAAAACTGCTTTATTTAAAAAGCAGTCACAGACATGGATGTCTGCTGACTTCAGCAGGCAACCATCCCTGTGAGTGCAGGGACTCGCTATGGGGTCGCAAAATGCGACCCACCTCATTAATAGTTATGAGGTGGGTCTTTGCGACCCCATAGCGAGACGCAGACGGTGTCTGAGACACCGTTCTGCATCCGCATTTGTGATTCTGAAATTGCGAGTCGCACAGACTCGCAATTTCCGAATCGCAAATGCGGAAGCTGCTACATCTGGCCCTAAGAGAGAAAAAAACGTCAGACCCTGTAATCTAAAACTTATAGAACAACATTCAAAATATTTTATTAGTATTTCGTTCTTGGCAACATTTTCACGGAAGAACAATTTAAAACGTTTCCCAGCAACACAAACGTTTGTAAAGTTTATTTACAAAAATTCCAGAGTAATGTAAAACATTTTCAAACCCTGAATCACGCCAGACCAAAATCAATATATACGTATATGAATTTTAATTTGTGCCTAATATTTTGATACACTTGCCCTTAATACTAATGTCTGAATGTATCATGCTGGATATTTCATATTTGTAAAAGGTTTACTCTTTCATTCACATTTTAGGTCAGTCAGCCTCAGTATACGATTGAAGGGAGTATCACATAAAGTGAATACTTTAGTCTGGTCACTAAACTCTTTTGACGAGCTGTTCCATATCTTTGGTGGTGAGTTAGGATGGTTCAGGTAGGATTGTGTGGCAAAATGTTTGTACAATTTTTTGTGGTGGTGGTGTTTTTCTGTGTTTTCGTGCTGCATTATTGTAATATGATGTTGTGTGTTGCGTTCTGTTTTATTGTATTGTGTCATGTTTTAATTATGCTTTATAGTGCTCTGAATATGTTATTTTATTATGTTCTGTTGCGAACAGCACGTCTTTGAAGTTCCCATGAAAGCATACATTCACTTCTCCCTAAGGTTGGAAAATAACACTTCTCAACCTCTTTAAAAGCCAAAACACCAGTCAGCCCAAAACTGTGTCAGAGACTGTTGAAACTCAAGTACTAAAATGAAAGACAGTTCATAATAGGTATTGCATGAATTGGTGTTGTGTGGTTCAGTTCCTCCCTCAAACAGCAGTTACAGCTGCAGAAATTTAAAACACACCTCTGGCACACCAACCCCCACTCCTTGAACCTGTGGTGATCTGCTCAAACAGGTTTGTACCACTGACGGAAAATACTGTAGAAGAATCACCATGACTGGAGTGTTGGGTGGAGGAGGTCAGCATGATTACACGGCCAGATGACGTAGATAATCTGTATGAAATAGTACTTGCCGTGCGAAGTGGTAGGCCTAAAGGAGATGGCCAAGTCCTTAGAATCAAACACTGCGACTGAAGTGATCTCTCAAATTACTAAACCTTAGACTTGCACTGCTTGCTTACTTCCTCCCACGTCTCTTCTCCCTTCCATGCCTCCTTCCCACTTTCCATCAAAAGTCTAGCACAGGGTCTGTAAGGGTAGAATTTATAATATATTTTTATCTTTAGACTTTTGAAAATGGTTGGCAGAGTACTGTGTTACTGATAGGATAGAGAACAACTATAACCTATTGCATTGAACTCTCATAGAAGGGCTGCTAGCACTTTCTGACCAGGCCAGGTTCCCAGGGGATGGTAGTGTTGGGAATTCCAGGAGGGCTCATAAGGGGTCTAAAATGAGTTCTGACCCCAAGCAGCTCACTTCAATTTATGACCTTTTTGACACAGTCCTCTCTCACCTTATTTGTATGTTGATCTGCGCACCATACCTATCCTTGAAATGCATAGGCATCTATTTAGCTCTCTAGGTAATCTTTGTCAGGTTGGGACAGGGTCTGGTAGTGCAAAATGAGCCACCATGGAGGCAGCTCCATTGTTTACCAAGGACTGCAGGTGGGCAACAACTAGTTTGTTATTAACCATTAGATCTATATGCCCACATTGAATTTGTGAAGCTAGATGCTATTAGAAAGAGGTGTTAGAGGTGAGTAAAAAGGGATGGGATGACCAAAACTGGCTGGATTTGTTAGAGGCTTCTAAAAGGATTTTAGCAGGTAGCACAAGTGATCATCCTGATAGTGGAATTCCTTGCATAATAGCTCCCCTGTACAGAGTAACATCTGTTCGCACTGGGCAAGTGCTAGCAAGCAGTGATTGCACTTCTGGATCCAGTGGGCTAAAAATACTGAGTTGGAACATTGCAGGATTGCGTTCCAACATTGTATTACCTGATTGGCAGAACTTTATTAGATTATGGGGGTTATTCTAACTTTGGAGGAGTGTTAATCCGTCCGAAAGTGACGGTAAAGTGACGGATATACCACCAGCCGTATTACGAGTTCCATAGGATGTAATGGACTCGTAATACGGCTGGTGGTAAATCCGTCACTTTTCCGTCACTTTTGGGACGGATTAACACCTCCTCCAAAGTTAGAATAACCCCCTATATGTTTTAGAAATTGGGTGTCTGGTAGGCAGTCATTTTGCACTCTGTCCAAGCAGGGACCTTCACTCTAGTCGGGGTAAGGGAGTTACACTCCTAAGACAATCCCTGCTCACTCCCTTGGTAGCTTGGCACAGGCTTATCTCAAAGGTAATGTGTAAAGTATTCGTACCAACACACACAGTAACACAGTGAAAACACTACAAATTGGAACAACAATACCAAGACAAAATCTAATATACACAAGTAAAGTTATGAATTTTTAAAGTAAAAGGAGTCTTACTCCGTAGAAAACAATAGAAACGTTGTTACACAAAGACCTGGGTTGCCTCAAACATAAAGCCACACAGGCAAGCGTGTGTTGGAAAAGTCAGCAATGCATCGATTCCTTACTCGCAAGTGAGGCCGTGCGTCGTTTCTTCTCCGGGCTGGCTGGCAATGCGTTGTTTTTCTCTTCTGCAGGGGAGAGCAGGATCGATTTCCAGACAGGGCAACTCAGATCGGCACAGGTTCAAGGTGATTTTGATGCCCAGCAATGATGTGTGGGAAATCCGGCTGCACAGTGATGGAAAACCGCACTGGTAGGGTTTGCGTTGATTTTAGCAGCTGCAAGTGGGTGTTCCATAGAAACTGTCCTTGCACAGCTTCCTGTGCTTGGATTTCAGTCCTTGTTCTACCAGCTTCACCTTTCAAAGGACTAGATAGGGCATCACTTGGCAAGGCAGGAGTCTCAGCAGAGAGCACATATGCTGGCAGAGGAACTTTTAATGGCCCTCGGACTTCAAAACATGAGGCAAGCTCAATCCATGCCCTTGGAGATTTTTCACAAGCAGGAATATACCACAAAGTCCAATCTTTGTCCTATTTCAGGTAGAAGCAGCAACTGCAGGCCAACCCAGCAAAGAACAGTTACAGGCAAAGGGGAAGTACTCGTCATCCAGCTCTTCAGCTCTTCTCCTTGGTAGAGGTTCCTCTTGGCTTTAGAAGTAATCTGAAAATCTGGGGTTTTGAGTCCACTACTTATACCCCTTTCTGCCTTTGAAGTAGACAAACTTCAAATGAAAGTTGTTCACAAGATCTTTTCTTGCTCAGTCCCGGCTTCATTCTCACACCAGGGGGTTGGAGACTGCATTGTGTGAGGGCAGGCACAGCCCAATGAGGTGTAAGTGACCACTCCTCCCCCCACTGTAGCCCAGAGGGCCCTTCAGGATATTCAGGCTACACCCCAGCTCCCTTTGTGTCACTGTCTAGAGGATATTCACAAACAGTCCAACTGTCAGTCTGACCCAGACACGAAATACACAAGCAGGCAGAGTCACAGAATGTAATTTGCATGTGCAGGACAGTAGTTTAGTTTAGTTTATACATTTTTATAAAGCGCGTAGCTACCCTAGGGCATCGCAGCGCTAACGGTACAGAAAGATCCAGGAACATGAAAAGACACACTAATGACTAAAAAGGATGGTTTTCAATTTCTTCCTAAAAAAAGATTCAGAAGGTTCATGGCGAAGCTCAGGAGGTAAGGCATTCCAAAGATGGGCAGCCTTGATAGTGAAGGAATTTCCACCCCATGATCTGTAGACACAGGGTATATGCCTCTTTAGATAAGCCTGACTACTCTGTGCCAAGCTACCAGAGGGTGAGCACAGGTTATCTCTAAATAAATGTTTATCTAGCTTACCCTGGCAAGACGTGGTAGCTCCTGCTTGTACAGGGTGTATACTTTGACAACCAGAAACCCCAACCCTAACACCGAGATACCATCTCTTCACCCACTTCTGACATTCAACTAACATCCTCAAAAGAGGTTTGAAGGGGCACACACACATGAACATTTTCTAAGCACACTTGGAATTCTCAGGTTTCTCATCAGTGTCTTCTCCATAATAGGAGTTGTTCCTGTACTTCCCACAAGTAGTGAACATGATCACTGTATCCCATTATATGCTGAGCTACATCACCATGGCTTATTATGGAATCTAAATATACTTCAACCCTAAATTCAGTACAGTCCAGATTTCCAGAGTAAGACACAGAAGATAGGTCATGATATGAAGTTGAAGGCAAACTAGTATTCTCACATTTCGCAAGAGTGGCTGCCTCAAAATATGTAGCCTTGTCAAGTAAATGACAAATGATGATAAATTATTGACCATGTGGTCTGGACAGGGCTTGGAATAGATTTTTCTCAGACAAATATGTGGGTAATCATCCTGTGTTTCTGCTATTTTTTTTACTAGTGTTAGCCGCAAAGAGTTATTTTTATGCACCTGTCTGGTATTCGTGCCATCTTAACATGAATCCGATATCCATTTTAAGTTATTATATAAGCTTTTTATTTCATTGTGCTTGTGTCTCTAATGACTTGGCAGTGCCTAAATTTGCCTATATGATGATTGTGCCGGGAGCAGGCTCTTCATGTCAAAGTATGCTATCTAAATTATCAAGGAACTGTATCACTATGTAACATCAACCTAGCACTTTAAATTTTTAAATCTTGGTCGGATTTTGAAGGTTTTAGAGAAGCTATTTTTATTCTAAAATTTATTTTAAGTCAGTGTGAAAGCATAATGGAACAAACGCACCCTTTTTGTACGATTTAATGTGTAACTTTTATGACCTATGGTCGAATAAAGTATATGATGATGATGATGACAAATGGTGGATTTTAAAACATTTAACATACCATCCTGAGATACTACTAACGCACCACCATAATATCACAACTAAACTAGGAACTTTAATTGCAAGATTTACAAATATTTTGCACTGGGTCTGCATCACATAAGTTACATAAACCTGCACAAAATGTTTTTTTTTAATTTATTTTCTAGCACACAACTGAAAAGTTGCCTGAAAGTATTGAATAGCTCTGCAAAGCAATGCTTTTTGTTACATTGCAGAAAGGGGGTGTTCCATAGGAGGTACATGAGCCGTCCCATTCAACACTCACAGTTCTTGATGCAAACTCTTGTCTCCTAACAATAGTAGATATGGTTTGCACCAAAAAAGAAGAAATTATTTTACTTCTCTTAACCGTTTCCACTTTGCATGTGTGCTGCACCGTTCAGCACACATCCAAAGTTGAAAAAGTGTTAACGTTTGATAGGCATAGTTTTTTGCATTGGAACAGTATCCTTCAAGTACAAAACCCATGGGAGACTCACTGTAGGAAAGTACCATCTTGCCTGGCATGTTACCCCCATTTTTCACTGTATATATGTTGTTTTAGTTGTATGTGTCACTGGGACCCTGGTAACCCAGGGCCCCAGTGCTCATAAGTGTGCCTGAATGTGTTACCTGTGTAGTGACTAACTGTCTCACTGAGGCTCTGCTAATCAGAACCTCAGTAGTTATGCTCTCTCATTTCTTTCCAAATTGTCACTGACAGGCTAGTGACCATTTTTACCAATTTACATTGGCTTACTGGAACACCCTTATAATTCCCTAGTATATGGTACTGAGGTACCCAGGGTATTGGGGTTCCAGGAGATCCCTATGGGCTGCAGCATTTCTTTTGCCACCCATAGGGAGCTCTGACAATTCTTACACAGGCCTGCCACTGCAGCCTGAGTGAAATAACGTCCACGTTATTTCACAGCCATTTTACACTGCACTTAAGTAACTTATAAGTCACCTATATGTCTAACCTTTACCTGGTAAAGGTTAGGTGCAAAGTTACTTAGTGTGAGGGCACCCTGGCACTAGCCAAGGTGCCCCCACATTGTTCAGAGCCAATCCCCTGAACTTTGTGAGTGCGGGGACACCATTACACGTGTGCACTACATATAGGTCACTACCTATATGTAGCTTCACAATGGTAACTCCGAATATGGCCATGTAACATGTCTATGATCATGGAATTGCCCCCTCTATGCCATCCTGGCATAGTTGGCACAATCCCATGATCCCAGTGGTCTGTAGCACAGACCCTGGTACTGCCAAACTGCCCTTCCTGGGGTTTCACTGCAGCTGCTGCTGCTGCCAACCCCTCAGACAGGCAGCTGCCCTCCTGGGGTCCAGCCAGGCCTGGCCCAGGATGGCAGAACAAAGAACTTCCTCTGAGAGAGGGTGTGACACCCTCTCCCTTTGGAAAAGGGTGTGAAGGCAGGGGAGGAGTAGCCTCCCCCAGCCTCTGGAAATGCTTTGTTGGGCACAGATGTGCCCAATTCTGCATAAGCCAGTCTACACCGGTTCAGGGACCCCTTAGCCCCTGCTCTGGCGCGAAACTGGACAAAGGAAAGGGGAGTGACCACTCCCCTGACCTGCACCTCCCCTGGGAGGTGTCCAGAGCTCCTCCAGTGTGCTCCAGACCTCTGCCATCTTGGAAACAGAGGTGCTGCTGGCACACTGGATTGCTCTGAGTGGCCAGTGCCACCAGGTGACGTCAGAGACTCCTGCTGATAGGCTCCTTCAGGTGTTAGTAGCCTATCCTCTCTCCTAGGTAGCCAAACCCTCTTTTCTGGCTATTTAGGGTCTCTGTCTCTGGGGAAACTTTAGATAACGAATGCAAGAGCTCATCCGAGTTCCTCTGCATCTCTCTCTTCACCTTCTGATAAGGAAACGACTGCTGACCGCGCTGGAAGCCTGCAAACCTGCAACATAGTAGCAAAGACGACTACTGCAACTCTGTAACGCTGATCCTGCTGCCTTCTCGACTGTTTTCCTGCTTGTGCATGCTGTGGGGGTAGCCTGCCTCCTCTCTGCACCAGAAGCTCCAAAGAAATCTCCCGTGGGTTGACGGAATCTTCCCCCTGCAACCGCAGGCACCAAAAAGCTGCATTACCGGTCCCTTGGGTCTCCTCTCAGCACGAAGAGCGAGATCCCTCGAATCCAGCGACTCTGTCCAAGTGTCCCCCACAGTTCAGTGACTCTTCAGCCCAAGTTTGGTGGAGGTAAGTCCTTGCCTCACCTCGCTGGGCTGCATTGCTGGGAACCACGACTTTGCAGCTACTCCGGCCCCTGTGCACTTCCGGTGGAAATCCTTTGTGCACAGCCAAGCCTGGTTCCACGGCACTCTAACCTGCATTGCACGACTTTCTAAGTTGGTCTCCGGCGACGTGGGACTCCTTTGTGCAACTTCGGCGAGCACCGTTTCACACATCCTCGTAGTGCCTGTTTCTGGCACTTCTATGGGAGCTACCTGCTTCAGTGAGGGCTCTTTGTCTTGCTCGACGTCCCTTCTCTCTTCAGGTCCAATTTGCGACCTCCTGGTCCCTCCTGGGCCCCAGCAGCATCCAAAAACGCCAAACGCACGATTTGCAACTAACAAGGCTTGTTGGCATCCTTCCGGCGGGAAAACACTTCTGCACGACTCTACAAAGCGAGTGGGATCGGTCTACCAAAGGGGAAGTCTCTAGCCCTTTTCGTTCCTGCAGAAACCTCAGCTTCTTCTGTCCAGTCGAAGCTTCTTTGCACCCGCAGCTGGCATTTCCTGGGCATCTGCCCATCTCCGACTTGCTTGTGACTTTTGGACTTGGTCCCCTTGTTCCACAGGTACCCTAGATTGGAAATCCACAGTTGTTGCATTGCTGGTTTGTGTCTTTCCTGCATTATTCCTCTAACCCGACTATTTTGTCCTTAGGGGAACTTTAGTGCACTTTGCACTCATTTTTCAGGGTCTTGGGGAGGGTTATTTTTCTAACTCTCACTATTTTCTAATAGTCCCAGCGACCCTCTACAAGGTCACATAGGTTTGGGGTCCATTCGTGGTTCGCATTCCACTTTTGGAGTATATGGTTTGTGTTGCCCCTATCCCTATGTTTCCCCATTGCATCCTATTGTAACTATACATTGTTTGCACTGTTTTCTAAGACTATACTGCATATTTTTGCTATTGTGTATATATATCTTGTGTATATTTCCTATCCTCTCACTGAGGGTACACTCTAAGATACTTTGGCATATTGTCATAAAAATAAAGTACCTTTATTTTTAGTATAACTGTATTGTGTTTTCTTATGATATTGTGCATATGACACTAAGTGGTACTGTAGTAGCTTCACACGTCTCCTAGTTCAGCCTAAGCTGCTCTGCTAAGCTACCATTATCTATCAGCCTAAGCTGCTAGACACCCTATACACTAATAAGGGATAACTGGGCCTGGTGCAAGGTGCAAGTACCCCTTGGTACTCACTACAAGCCAGTCCAGCCTCCTACATTGGTTGTGCAGTGGTGGTATAAGTGCTTGAGACTACTTACCACTCTTGTCAATGTACTTTTCATAAGAGAAAAATATACAAAACAAGGTCAGTGTATATACACATAGCCAAAAAGTTTTGCATTTCCTCTTTTCACTCTTTTCTAAGTGCTGAAAAGTACTTCTAAACTTTCAAAAAGTTCTTAAAAGTCAAAAAAGTTTTTTTCTGTCTTTCCAAAAAGTTCTGAAAACTTTTTTCTCTTTTTCTATCACTTTAACTCTCTCTAAAAAATGTCTGGCACAGGCCAAAGTGTTGATCTGTCCAAACTTGCATATGACAACCTTAGCTGGAAAAGAGCAAGGAGTCTCTGTATAGAGAGAGGTTTGAGTGTAGGGAAAAATCCTTCCTTGGAACTGTTACTTAACATGCTTAGAGAACAGGAGAAGGCCATAGGTGCCCCATCTGTTGAAAAAGTACCTAATAGTTCCCAATCTGATTCAGGGACTCCCCCAGGAAAAGATTCAGGAAAGAAACTTCCTAGCCTGCCCATTACTAGACAATCTAGCATAGATGGTAATGATGATGAGCCACACCAAATAAATAGTGTTGTCTCACATCATAGCAAAAGCATTTATTCTCACCATACTGGTAGTAATGTTTCTGTAAACCAAGCTGTTAGGGTGGCTTCTGTAAGGGACAGGTCTCCTTCTGTTCATTCCCATCATAGCTCTGTTTCTAGAAATGTCCCTCCCACCAACCCTGATGACAGAATGTTAGAGAGGGAACGCAATAAGTTGAGGGTGGAACAAACCAGACTGAAGCTTAAAAAGCAACAGCTGGATTTGGATAGACAGTCTTTTGAATTAGAGAAGGAAAGACAGAAGTTGGGTTTAGATACCCATGGTGGCAGCAGCAGTATTCCCCATAGTCATCCTGCAAAAGAGCATGATTCCAGGAATCTGCACAAGATAGTTCCCCCTTATAAGGAGGGGGATGACATTAACAAGTGGTTTGCTGCACTTGAGAGGGCCTGTGTTGTACAGGATGTCCCTCAAAGGCAGTGGGCTGCTATCCTATGGCTATCATTTAGTGGAAAAGGTAGGGATAGGCTCCTTACTGTAAAAGAAAATGATGCTAATAATTTCCAAGTTCTTAAGAATGCACTCCTGGATGGTTATGGCTTAACCACTGAACAGTACAGGATAAAGTTCAGAGAGACCAAAAAGGAGTCTTCACAAGACTGGGTTGATTTCATTGACCAGGCAGTGAAGGCCTTGGAGGGGTGGTTACATGGCAGTAAAGTTACTGATTATGACAGCCTGTATAACTTGATCCTGAGAGAGCATATTCTTAATAATTGTGTGTCTGATTTGTTGCACCAGTACTTGGTGGACTCTGATCTGACCTCTCCCCAAGAATTGGGAAAGAAGGCAGACAAATGGGTCAGAACAAGAGTGAACAGAAAAGTTCATACAGGGGGTGACAAAGATGGCAACAAAAAGAAGGATGGTAAGTCTTCTGACAAGGGTGGGGACAAATCTAAAAATGAGTCTTAATCAGGCCCACAAAAACACTCTGGTGGGGGTGGTGGGTCCAAATCCTCCTTTAATCAGAACAAGGAAAAGAAACCATGGTGCTATTTATGTAAAATAAAAGGCCATTGGACAACAGATCCCAGTTGTCCAAAGAAAGGCACCACTGCTCCTACCACTACAACCCCTACTGCTACACCTGGGCCCGTATTTATACTCCGTTTGCGCCGAATTAGCGTCGTTTTTTTCGACGCAAATTCGGCGCAAAACTAACGCCATATTTATACTTTGGCGTTAGACGCGTCTAGCGCCAAAGTATGGGCAAAGAGCGTCATTTTTTAGCGTGAACGCCTTCCTTGCGTTAATGAGATGCAAGGAAGGCGTTCCCGTCTAAAAAAATGACGGTGACGCAAATGCGTCGTATTTATACTCCCGGGCAAAAATCACGCCCGTGAGGTGGCGGGTGAAAAAACCCCGCATTTGCACCACTTTTTAACGCATGGGTCAGGGTAGGCGTTAAGGGGCCTGTGGGCTCAAAATGAGCCCACAGGTGCCCTCCCCTGCCCCCAGGGACCCCCCCTGCCACCACTGCCCACCCCAGGAGGACACCCAAGGATGGAGGGACCCACCCCAGGGACATTCAGGTAAGTTCACGTAAGTATAATTTTTTATATTTTTCAATTTTTTTTGGGTGGCATAGGGGGGCCTTATTTGTGCCCCCCTACATGCCACTATGCCCAATGACCATGCCCAGGGGACATAAGTCCCCTGGGCATGGCCATTGGGCAAGGGGGCATGACTCCTGTCTTTACTAAGACAGGAGTCATTTAAATGGCGTCTGGGCGTCGAAAAAATGGCGCAAATCGGGTTAAGATGATTTTTTAGCGTCAACCCGACTTGCGCCATTTTAAGACGCCCTAGCGCCATTTTCCCCCTACGCCGGCGCTGCCTGGTCTACGTGGTTTTTTTCCACGCACACCAGGCAGCGCCGGTCTGCTTGCGCCGGCTAACGCCATTCCATAAATACGGCGCCCGCATGGCGCTTCGGAATGGCGTTAGACGGCGCTAATTTTTTTGACGCTAAACTGCGTTAGCGCAGTTTAGCGTCAAAAAGTATAAATATGGGCCCTAGTGTCCCTACTAATAGCAGTGGTGGTGGGAGCAAACCTACTAATAGCCAATCCAAGGGAGTAGCTGGGCTCACTTTTGGTAACTTAGTTGGGGTTGGTCTGATTAGGGAGACCACAGAGGCTACTTTAGTCTCTGAAGGGGCTATTGATTTAGCCACTTTGGTTGCTTGCCCCCATAACTTGGAGAAGTACAAGCAACTAACCCTAATAAATGGTGTTGAGGTCCAGGCCTACAGGGACACAGGTGCCAGTGTCACAATGGTGATTGAGAAACTGGTGCACCCTGAACAACACATACTTGGACACCAGTACCAAGTAACCGATGCTCACAACATAACACAAAGCCACCCCATGGCTGTTGTAAATCTCAACTGGGGGGGGCTAACTGGTCCAAAGAAAGTTGTGGTAGCTTCAGATTTACCTGTAGACTGTCTATTAGGGAATGATTTGGAGACATCAGCTTGGTCAGATGTGGAGTTGGAGGCCCATGCAGCAATGCTGGGCATCCCAGGGCATATTTTTGCTTTGACAAGGGCTCAGGCCAAAAAGCAAAAAGGACAGGGAAGCTTGGATCCTGGAACAATGGACCAAGTGCTCCCTAAAGCTAGGGCTAGTAGAAGCAAACCACTTCCTACTATCCCTCCCTCTACAGTGGATTCTACTTCTGAGGAAGAAGAATTCCCTCCCTGTGCAGAACCTACACCAGAGGAGCTGAAAGCAGACACTGCTGAGCTTTTGGGTGAAGGGGGGCCTGCCAGAGAGGAGCTGAGTGTGGCACAGCAAACCTGTCCCACATTAGAGGGTCTCAGACAGCAAGCTGTCAAACAGGCTAATGGGGATGTCAGTGACTCTCACAGAGTTTACTGGGAGGACAACCTCTTGTACACTGAGCATAGGGATCCTAAACCTGGAGCTGCCAGGAGATTAGTGATTCCTCAGGAGTACAGAAAGTTCCTCCTAACACTGGCACACGACATTCCCTTAGCTGGGCATCTAGGACAGATGAAAACTTGGGACAGGCTTGTTCCCCTGTTTCATTGGCCTAGGATGTCTGAGGACACAAAGGAATTTTGTAAGTCCTGTGAAACCTGTCAAGCCAGTGGCAAGACAGGTGGCACGCCAAAGGCACCCCTTATCCCACTGCCTGTGGTTGGGGTTCCCTTTGAAAGGGTAGGGGTTGACATAGTTGGCCCCCTTGACCCTCCTACTGCTTCAGGCAATAGGTTTATCTTGGTGGTAGTGGACCATGCCACAAGATATCCTGAAGCTATTCCTTTAAGGACCACTACAGCACCTGCAGTGGCAAAGGCCCTCCTGGGAATATTTTCCAGGGTGGGCTTCCCAAAGGAAGTAGTATCAGACAGGGGAAGCAATTTCATGTCTGCATACTTAAAGGCCATGTGTAAGGAGTGTGGTGTAACGTACAAGTTCACAACACCCTATCATCCACAAACAAATGGACTGGTGGAGAGATTTAATAAAACTCTCAAAGGCATGATTATGGGTCTCCCTGAAAAACTCCGCAGGAGATGGGATATCCTTCTACCATGCCTCCTTTTTGCCTACAGGGAGGTACCCCAGAAAGGAGTGGGCTTCAGCCCCTTTGAACTTCCTTTTGGACACCCTGTTAGGGGTCCACTCACACTTGTAAAGGAGGGTTGGGAACAACCTTTAAAAGCTCCTAAGCAGGATATTGTGGATTATGTACTTGGCCTCAGATCAAGGATGGCTGAGTACATGAAAAAGGCCAGTAAAAACCTTCAGGCCAGCAAAGACCTCCAGAAGCAATGGCATGATCAGAAGGCTGTTTTGGTTCAGTACCAACCAGGGCAGAAAGTGTGGGTCTTGGAGCCTGTGGCCCCAAGAGCACTCCAAGATAAATGGAGTGGACCCCACACAATTGTTGAAAAGAAGGGTGAAGTCACCTACTTGGTTGACTTAGGCACTGCCAGGAGTCCCCTTAGGGTGCTCCATGTCAATCGCCTGAAACCCTACTATGACAGGGCTGATCTCACCCTGCTCATGGCAACTGATGAGGGACAGGAAGAAGACAGTGATCCTCTACCTGATCTCTTCTCTTCCACAGAACAAGATGCTCTTGTGGAAGGTGTAGTTTTGGCAGATTGTCTTACTGCTGAGCAGAAAGACCATTGCATAAATCTCCTAGGACAATTTTCAGAACTCTTCTCTACTGTGCCAGGCACCACTTCTTGGTGTGAGCACACTATAGATACTGGAGACAGTTTACCTGTCAAAAGTAAGATCTATAGGCAGCCTGACCATGTCAGGGACTGCATAAAGCATGAAGTTCAGAAAATGTTGGAACTAGGAGTGGTTGAGCACTCTGACAGTCCATGGGCTTCTCCTGTGGTACTGGTACCAAAACCCAATTCTAAAGATGGAAAGAAGGAAATGCGGTTTTGTGTAGACTATAGAGGTCTCAACTTGGTAACCAAAACTGATGCTCACCCTATACCCAGGGCAGATGAGCTTATAGATACACTGGCATCTGCCAAGTATCTAAGCACTTTTGATTTGACTGCAGGGTATTGGCAGATCAAATTATCAGAAGATGCTAAACCTAAGACTGCATTTTCTACCATTGGAGGACATTACCAGTTTACTGTAATGCCTTTTGGTTTGAAAAATGCACCTGCCACTTTTCAGAGGTTGGTGAACACAGTCCTGCAAGGGCTGGAAGCTTTCAGTGCAGCATATTTGGACGATATAGCTGTCTTTAGCTCCAGCTGGGATGATCACCTGGTCCACCTATGGAAAGTTTTGGAGGCCCTGCAAAAGGCAGGCCTCACTATCAAGGCTTCAAAGTGCCAGATAGGGCAGGGTAAGGTGGTTTATCTGGGACACCTTGTTGGTGGGGAACAGATTGCACCACTTCAGGGGAAAATCCAAACTATTATTGATTGGGTTCCCCCTACCACTCAGACTCAGGTGAGAGCCTTCCTAGGCCTCACTGGGTATTACAGGAGGTTCATTAAGAACTATGGCTCCATTGCAGCCCCTCTTAATGACCTCACATCCAAGAAAATGCCTAAGAAGGTATTATGGACAGCAAACTGTCAGAAAGCTTTTGAGGAGCTGAAGCAGGCCATGTGCTCTGCACCTGTCCTGAAAAGCCCTTGTTACTCTAAAAAATTATATATCCAGACTGATGCATCTGAATTAGGAGTAGGGGCAGACCTATCACAACTTAATTCTGAGGGCCAGGATCAACCTGTTGCTTTTATTAGTAGAAGGTTGACCCCTAGAGAAAAGCGTTGGTCTGCCATTGAGAGGGAGGCCTTTGCTGTGGTCTGGGCTCTGAAGAAGTTGAGGCCATACCTGTTTGGCACTCACTTCATTGTTCAGACAGACCACAAACCTCTACTTTGGCTAAAACAAATGAAAGGTGAAAATCCTAAATTGTTGAGGCGGTCCATATCCCTACAGGGAATGGACTATACAGTGGAACATAGACCTGGGAGTAGCCACTCCAATGCAGATGGACTCTCCAGATATTTCCACTTAGACAATGAAGACTCATCAGGTCATGGCTAGTCTTATTGTCCTTCGTTTGGGGGGTGGTTGTGTAGGAAAGTACCATCTTGCCTGGCATGTTACCCCCATTTTTCACTGTATATATGTTGTTTTAGTTGTATGTGTCACTGGGACCCTGGTAACCCAGGGCCCCAGTGCTCATAAGTGTGCCTGAATGTGTTACCTGTGTAGTGACTAACTGTCTCACTGAGGCTCTGCTAATCAGAACCTCAGTGGTTATGCTCTCTCATTTCTTTCCAAATTGTCACTGACAGGCTAGTGACCATTTTTACCAATTTACATTGGCTTACTGGAACACCCTTATAATTCCCTAGTATATGGTACTGAGGTACCTAGGGTATTGGGGTTCCAGGAGATCCCTATGGGCAGCAGCATTTCTTTTGCCACCCATAGGGAGCTCTGACAATTCTTACACAGGCCTGCCACTGCAGCCTGAGTGAAATAACGTCCACGTTATTTCACAGCCCTTTTACACTGCACTTAAGTATCTTATAAGTCACCTATATGTCTAACCTTTACCTGGTAAAGGTTAGGTGCAAAGTTACTTAGTGTGAGGGCACCCTGGCACTAGCCAAGGTGCCCCCACATTGTTCAGAGCCAATCCCCTGAACTTTGTGAGTGCGGGGACACCATTACACGCGTGCACTACATATAGGTCACTACCTATATGTAGCTTCACAATGGTAACTCCGAATATGGCCATGTAACATGTCTATGATCATGGAATTGCCCCCTCTATGCCATCCTGGCATAGTTGGCACAATCCCATGATCCCAGTGGTCTGTAGCACAGACCCTGGTACTGCCAAACTGCCCTTCCTGGGGTTTCACTGCAGCTGCTGCTGCTGCCAACCCCTCAGACAGGCAGCTGCCCTCCTGGGGTCCAGCCAGGCCTGGCCCAGGATGGCAGAACAAAGAACTTCCTCTGAGAGCGGGTGTGACACCCTCTCCCTTTGGAAAAGGGTGTGAAGGCAGGGGAGGAGTAGCCTCCCCCAGCCTCTGGAAATGCTTTGTTGGGCACAGATGTGCCCAATTCTGCATAAGCCAGTCTACACCGGTTCAGGGACCCCTTAGCCCCTGCTCTGGCGCGAAACTGGACAAAGGAAAGGGGAGTGACCACTCCCCTGACCTGCACCTCCCCTGGGAGGTGTCCAGAGCTCCTCCAGTGTGCTCCAGACCTCTGCCATCTTGGAAACAGAGGTGCTGCTGGCACACTGGACTGCTCTGAGTGGCCAGTGCCACCAGGTGACGTCAGAGACTCCTGCTGATAGGCTCCTTCAGGTGTTAGTAGCCTATCCTCTCTCCTAGGTAGCCAAACCCTCTTTTCTGGCTATTTAGGGTCTCTGTCTCTGGGGAAACTTTAGATAACGAATGCAAGAGCTCATCCGAGTTCCTCTGCATCTCTCTCTTCACCTTCTGATAAGGAAACGACTGCTGACCGCGCTGGAAGCCTGCAAACCTGCAACATAGTAGCAAAGACGACTACTGCAACTCTGTAACGCTGATCCTGCCGCCTTCTCGACTGTTTTCCTGCTTGTGCATGCTGTGGGGGTAGCCTGCCTCCTCTCTGCACCAGAAGCTCCGAAGAAATCTCCCGTGGGTCGACGGAATCTTCCCCCTGCAACCGCAGGCACCAAAAAGCTGCATTACTGGTCCCTTGGGTCTCCTCTCAGCACGACGAGCGAGGTCCCTCGAATCCAGCGACTCTGTCCAAGTGACTCCCACAGTCCAGTGACTCTTCAGCCCAAGTTTGGTGGAGGTAAGTCCTTGCCTCACCTCGCTGGGCTGCATTGCTGGGAACCGCGACTTTGCAGCTACTCCGGCCCCTGTGCACTTCCGGCAGAAATCCTTTGTGCACAGCCAAGCCTGGGTCCACGGAACTCTAACCTGCATTGCACGACTTTCTAAGTTGGTCTCCGGCGACGTGGGACTCCTTTGTGCAACTTCAGCAAGCACCGTTTCACGCATCCTCGTAGTGCCTGTTTCTGGCACTTTTCCGGGTGCTACCTGCTTCAGTGATGGCTCTTTGTTTTGCTGGACGTCCCCTCTCTCTTCAGGTCCAATTTGCGACCTCCTGGTCCCTCCTGGGCCCCAGCAGCGTCCAAAAACGCAAAATGCACGATTTGCGACTAGCAAGGCTTGTTGGCGTCCTTCCGGCGGGAAAATACTTCTGCACGACTTTCCAAGGCAAGTCGGATCCGTCCACCAAAGGGGAAGTCTCTAGCCCTTTTCGTTCCTGCAGAAACCTCAGCTTCTTCTGTCCAGTCGAAGCTTCTTTGCACCCGCAGCTGGCATTTCCTGGGCATCTGCCCATCTCCGACTTGCTTGTGACTTTTGGACTTGGTCCCCTTGTTCCACAGGTACCCTAGATTGGAAATCCACAGTTGTTGCATTGCTGGTTTGTGTCTTTCCTGCATTATTCCTCTAACCCGACTATTTTGTCCTTAGGGGAACTTTAGTGCACTTTGCACTCACTTTTCAGGGTCTTGGGGAGGGTTATTTTTCTAACTCTCACTATTTTCTAATAGTCCCAGCGACCCTCTACAAGGTCACATAGGTTTGGGGTCCATTCGTGGTTCGCATTCCACTTTTGGAGTATATGGTTTGTGTTGCCCCTATCCCTATGTTTCCCCATTGCATCCTATTGTAACTATACATTGTTTGCACTGTTTTCTAAGACTTTACTGCATATTTTTGCTATTGTGTATATATATCTTGTGTATATTTCCTATCCTCTCACTGAGGGTACACTCTAAGATACTTTGGCATATTGTCATAAAAATAAAGTACCTTTATTTTTAGTATAACTGTGTATTGTGTTTTCTTATGATATTGTGCATATGACACTAAGTGGTACTGTAGTAGCTTCACACGTCTCCTAGTTCAGCCTAAGCTGCTCTGCTAAGCTACCATTATCTATCAGCCTAAGCTGCTAGACACCCTATACACTAATAAGGGATAACTGGGCCTGGTGCAAGGTGCAAGTACCCCTTGGTACTCACTACAAGCCAGTCCAGCCTCCTACACTCACGCAGACACCATTGCGCTATGGCTCTAAGGTGTGTGTATGGCACTTGGCAGCTTAATTGAGTGCCAGGGCCAGGGCTATGGAAGGAGCAGTATAATACAATATATTTGGGTTTGGTGCTGTGTTGTGTGGCAATTTTGAACATCTGGGCCTCATTGTAATATGTATTCATCAACATATCAGTTATTTATTCATTGAAATTATACAAAACCTCAGGGGTCCCCAGGGCAGTAGGGGTTGGATTTGTAAGCCTTGATGACTTAGGGTTCAATTTATAAATTGGCAGATAGCCCGTGGTTTTGCCAGGGGGATGTAGTAGATTACTCTGTCCCCTTGGCAGAGGGACTGCCTGCCAAATTTATAAATGACTGTCAAGCATGTGGTCATTTATAATGCACTGGCAGGAACTGCAGTCACTGCAGTTCCTGCCAATGCATTTTGCTGTTTGGTGCAGGGTTGCATTAATAGGAGGTGCTGGGGCTGGTCTCTCAGCCTTATTCCAAACCACATATTCTTTGAACCTAGTGTGAGCTTAGCTGACCTCTAACACCCTACTGGGGTAGACAAGAAGAACCAAGTCTCTATGTGATACCATGCAGAATGGGTATTTTTTTTATCTGTGGTCTGAAAGTCATATGTCATGTGTGTAGGTTCCTATTGAGTCCATGTTGTCAGTATTACATTATCCTCTAAAGTGTTTAGTTGAATGCATGCCGTCATTGCAACTACTGGTTGATTTTTATTTGCCATGATGAAAATGTTTAAATCGAAATATCATATGTTAACAAAGAACGCCTAGTAATCAAACAGTATCTGTTTTTGAAGAGTGCTCAGTATACCAGTCATATAGCCTTATTTTTGTAAATAGTGACTTAAGATTGTCAAATGTACATAAGGCCTACAAATCTATTTAATTCTATAGTACCAGACATATATCATAGCGGCTGTGCCATTCAAACGTACTAGTGTGCACAAAATGGCCATTGTCAAGTCATCAACATACAGTGCCAGATTTGTTAACATTTTATGCAACGCAGAATAGCAAGGCAACTTCTGTAATATCTGGTATACATAATTTGGGGGGGAGACGGAGCCCAATTAGGAACTACAAGTGACATGATTTCCTTAACAAATGTCTCTCACTTCTCCCATGTAGCAGAATATCATTCTAATTTAGTGTCCTGGGATGAGCAGGTTGTGGGAAAGGTCACATCAGCCCTCATGTAGTGCAGGGGTCAGAGTGACCGCCTCGGGAGCTTGGGATCTGGGTTTGGCCCTTGGTGTAGGTGCAATGTCCTGTGATGCTGGGCTAATAACCTAATCTCCCAGTGCCGATGGACAACTCCTGAATACCACCACAGGTGTTTAGCTATAAATCTACACATTTCATTATTTTTTCTATATTCTTTTTTTATATTTGTTATATGGTATGTATTATCCTGACCGAATTATTGTTAGGTCAACTGACATTTAGTTTATCTAGTCCTGATGAAAGCCCTGGAGTCTATGGCCACTGGCTGAAACATGTCATCTCGTATGTAGGTTGTAGGAGCATTACTTCCATAGACACCCCTTTCCTCATTGATTTTCTTTATACCAGGAACACCAATAATATTGCCTACGTGTTCAGAGATATTTTTATTGTTAAAACCCCAGCAGGAGATTATCCAAAGTGCTCCGTGAAATAAGGTAGCGCTCATGCTGGTTTTTAGGGACCAGGGTGAGACCTGATGATAAAGTATGACAACAATAGAGTGTTTGAGGGTCCAAAACAAACAGCAATAGATGTGGAGATCTGAGATTAAACCTCACACTTTGTATGAATAGAATATCTTTTGGCGGCACAGTTTTATGTTGTCATGAGACTTTTGGAGGAAATAAGGAAATAATATTGAAATGTTCTCATATGACTCCAATATGTTTTGTTGCTGTAAGGCAAGTGCCTTTTTCCAGATGGAAAAAAATATAACAGATATGTTACAGATGGTAATGCCTATATCTACAACCCTTACTATTTTAGAAATTCCAGTCTGACAACAATGAAAAGAAGTATAAAACAATAAAGTATGCATGGAAATCCAGAGCTTACACAAACAGTGAAGCATGTAATGGGTATTTTTTTTTAATCCTCAAAAAGACAGGAGTATATGTAGGGTATAGTAGAAAACATTTGATGCTTGAATTCACAACATTCTATGTGTCATGCCCTTAGTGTTTCTTTTTTGCGTTGTGCTCTTTTGGTTGTTTATCACCTTGAAAAAAATGAATATTAGCCCTCAGTGGGGGGAGATATCACACATGGGGGTGAGTCTGCATAAGAATTGTGTGTATGGCTGGACTTTATAAGGCAGAAGTGTTAAATTAATGAGTCCTGATTTCTTAACCCAAATCAAATCATATTTAATTATTTGTGTGCCTAGTTAATGAAAACCATTATACTTATACACAATAAAATGCATAAAATCAAACCATTGGTCTTGAAAGAAATAGATCCATAAAAATAAAAACATGGGACTTGTATCCTGTTCAAATAGGTGTCATTGATCTTGGGAGGTGAGTGTGTTTGCTCCCTGGCAGAAGGCTTGTTACAGAGTCTTATTGTGAGACATTAATGCATGGGCCAAGGAGTGCTCCACACCCTCCAGATATCTCACTGTATGGAGGATCAGTTTTTGGTTGGTGAACTTAAGACAGATTACTGTTGCATTTCTGCATGTATGGACCCCAAGATGAACCCACAGCGGTCTCCAAAGCCTACAGCACTCCTCCAGGGTCCTGGGGCACTGGCAAAGCATGTGGGGCGCTGTTTAGGGTGTTAAACTCAAAGAGCCATCAAAGGCAGTCTTTTGGTGGCCCTCTGGGAGAACCCCTAAGCGATAGAGCAAGTACTTCCTCTTTATACTGTAGGTTTAAATTTCACCCAGATATGGATGGGGAGCTAGGATCTTACTGCTGTTTAGAACTAGCCAGGTGTGGTGCCTTTTCCCGAGAGCTGTATTGTCTTCAATGAGGGACAGAAGCTTTGTTGTTTTTTATGTTAAAGTGTTAACATTTTTATGGTTAAGCTCCGATGTCCAAGGGCTCTCGATGACGAACTGCTTTATGGAGGTATCAAGGTATATTCTTGCTAGTGAGTGGGGTTTCATCATTATTTCTTTCCAGGTGTCATGATTTATGGTGTTTGTGGCCGCAAACCCTAGTTTTCTGTAAAAAGTTGGTAAAAGCTGCTTGCTCTCTTTGCTAGGGACTGTTTGAGTAGGTCAAACTCCAACCTTATCTGTGCTGGTGATGTATGCCTTGGGAGCTTGAACATTTGCCTGTAGATGCTCACTACTGTGATATCTCTGACCTTTGTATCCCTACCGCAGAGTGCAATACTGCCACAGGCTAATTTTGGAACCACTCAGCTCTTGCTACTTCTAGCAGCGGGCTGAGTGTGTACTTTTTCAGTTTTGTTGACAGTGTCCGAAGCCCCATGGAGAGTGCACCTCCCTTCTGTCTTATTTCTCCTTTCTGTTTGAGAAAGGAAACATGAGGTTCAAGCAAAATGACTGGATATTTGTAGGTTACTGTTCCTTTAAGCAAACTTCCACTCAGCCCCAAAGTTGTAACCTCCTTTAGGGGTCTCTTGCCTATTATCATGATTTTAGTTTTTTGTGGTTGATTTGTAGCCCGTTCTCAGGGGAGTAGACTTCCCTGGCTTTCAGGAGACGTTGCATGCCTAGCCTTGTTCTGCTGTCCAGCACAACATCATCTGCATATAGCAGTTTGACAGTTGCTTCTGCCCCAATCATGGTGTGTGAGAATTGACTAAACATAGCGCTGATGAAAAGTCTACTGTGAAAGACTGAAAAGCATGGGGGCAAAGACACAGCCCTGTTTTAGGCCTCTTGTCATCGAGATCTCCCTGTATTGGTTTGATCAACTGCCAACTTTAAACCTTGCCCACATGCTGGTATACAGGGTCTCAAAGGCTTTCTGCAGTTGCTGTGGGGTTTGCCAGCATTTAAGGTTTTAAGTTTCTCCCAGAGTCTGTTTCAATTGATGCTGTCAAAGGCTGCTTTGAAGTCAATGAAGCAAAGACAGAGCGGAAGCTTCATGGCCTTTGAAGAGTCTAATATGAGAGATAATGCCATGACATTGGTGTCTGTGCCTGAGTTACTGGTAAACCCTGCTTGGCTTGGGATGATTATTGATTGTTGACCGGCCCAATCGACTAGATGTTCAAGGTGAGCGCTGGCATAATACTTTGCTTCATTGTCTATGAGTGCGATCAGTCGGTAATTACTGGAATCTGACTTATTGCTGCCTTTGTGTATTTGAGAAATTAAGGATCCACTCCGGGATTGGTTTGCTGGCCAGGACGTGTTTGAAGAGGGGGCCCAAGACTTTGGCCCACTTCGGTGGATCCAGTTTATAGATGGCCTGAGGAACTCCGTTTGAGGGGTGGGGGCTCCTGTCTTTCTCCCTCTGTCTAGTAGCCATTGGATAGCTGTACGGGAGATGCCGAGTTCACTGTCCACATTACTGGAGCTACAGCGGGCTGGGTTGTTGAGCTTGGTTGGCCTGTCTAAGCCACTGATGGTAGCATGATCCTCAATGCCTTTAGTCTGCTGGAAATGAAGTTTCATAAAGGATGCCCAGTCCGCTGGATATTGTGGATTTTTCAGGGCATTTACAGTACTCCAGAATTTGCTGCCATTCTTGTGTTTAATGTCCCGGATGTGTTTGGCCCAAAATGTCTCAGTGTGTTGCCTCCTGGCTTCCCATGCTGCCTGTTTCAGCTTTCCTTTCGATTGTTTCAATTTGGTGAGGTGGTATTCTTGATCTGGAAACTGTTTGACCAACCAAAGTGCTTGATTAACTTTCCTCTTTAGCTGTTTCACATTATACAATGTATAGCACTTCTTTGAGACTCATGGGGTTTGGCGCCTGATAACTGCGACATTTCTGGCGAATAGCTGGGTGTATGAGTGAATAAAAGATTCCCATTTATCCTTAGTTGACCCTTCTCATCTTTGGGAGGCTTTTAGGTGATTGTTAGCTTTTTCAGCAAGGAAAGCTAAAGAAGTATCTGTCCATTTGATTCTTTTCAGCTGGCTCAGGTGTTTGGTACCGCAAGGTTCCGTGTTGGTCATGTGTAAGGCTGGAGTTGAAGAGAAAGCCACTTGCTTTGGCAGGTGATTGCTCTCGGACCTTAGACCCAGTTTGAAGGAAGAGACCATTTGTAATAGTGATAGGGAGACCCAGGTAAAATCGATTAGCGAGTTTCCATTTGTGACATGATAAGATAAGGAGGGGTAATATCTTTGTTGAATCGTCCGTTTCGGTCTGTGAGATCTAAGTGCTCTAGCAAGCCAACTAAGGCTGTTCTTATTTTGCTTCTTTTTGCCGTTTTAATCAATGCTTGTTCCGGAATGTACCACTGGTGTTCCTGGGCGTCGGTGACCTCGTTTGTTTCTGATCCTCCTAACAAGTTCATGTTGAAGTCCCCTGTTACTAGGCTACTAGTCATATGTGTTCCCTTCTTGTCTTTAAGCTCTTTTATCATGCTCCCTAATACGCTTACTTGCTGGCTTACTTTGTCTAAAGTTGCAGAACAGAAGTATCTTGGAGCGAGTTCATTTGTAACTTCATGAGGCATCTTGATGAGGCTATTGAGTTCATTAATGTGCTTATCTATACCAGCCTCAAAGGTTTCTACTGAGCTCAAGCTCTCCACTTGTACATTCATCCTCGCTGAGTGATAGCTGAGTGCATCAGGCATTGACTGAATGGTCCTAAGCAGTGCTGGCCAAGCGTTGTCTTCCACCCCCCTGGAGGATGCTATCGGGGGAGTGGGGGGGGGCGACCACCACGGTTTTGGTGAAGGGTTGGGTTGCAGGGTTGTCGATGTGCAGTCAAGCAATCCTTTTCTTTTTCTGATGAGTATGAGGCGAGGAGTTCATTCTATTCTTCCTGTCATAGGTCATCGAAGTCAATCCCTATCTTGGGATTAGCTTCAGCCTCGCTGTGCTTTGACTTGTTGAACTCTGTGCCACCCTTGTCTGTGAAAGATGCTAGATGTACCCCAATTTGCTCATTCTTTTCATGCAGTGAGGGCTTTCACTTCCACAGGGAGCTGGAGCACACGCTCATAGCAGCTTCTGAAGCTGCTGCACTCGTCAGGCTCAGGTTTCATGGTCCCAGGCTCTAGAGTGGTTACAGTGCGATTATATGGTGATTTGCGGATCGGGTGTCACAGGAAGAAGCAGGTAGAGCAGGAGGAAGCAGTCGTGAGTTGGAATGAATCTTCACTTGAGACCTTCAGTGAAGTTGTGGCCTTTGTCAGCACAAGTGGCACGGGTGGCCTGTCCCTGACCTATTCCACCCTATTCTGCCTGAGCCTCTAGCACTAGCCCAGCCCAGAGGCCCTCCCACTTTTCACTCACTGGATGCCTGACCAGGAGTTAGCTGAGGTCACCTGGGGTGATGGTGGGTGATGCCAGGTTACTGAGTTGCTGAGTTACCTCTGCTGGTACCACTGGCCCCACCGGCGCCACGGCCACCAACTCCCTGTACCCTGTCATGCTGCCCCTCCTTACACAGCCCTGTGGGCATGGCAGCTCACTGTCAGCAGGCTGAGGGGAGGAGAAACTGGTGGATGCAAGGACACAGGAGCACAGGGAGCATGATGGTGTGTGGGAAGCAAGGATTTATTGACTCATCAGCTACATTCTAGATCCTGTGGTAATTTACCCAATCACTCTTTTTCTTACGCCCACACCAATTACAAGATCATTCTATCGGTAATTGATTAAAGTATTTTCAGAAGTCGGGCACAGACATTTGGGCTAGCATATCAATTAAAACTTCATCCCTTAATTATGTTGCCTTCATTGCGAGCAGACACAAATACAATAACACTGAAATATAATATTATTTAGTGATTACACATTTGTCTTTTTTGACCCATTCTAGAATATTCTGTAGTGGCCTCATTGTGATAAGGTGGCAATGTCTCTGTAGCCAGTCTCTCAATTATTGATTTTCAACTCTGATACAACTGGAAATGACGAGATCCTTCAACTGTGATCTATTAGGAGTGACCAAGCAAGATCGATTATGGGCAAGTTTGTAATATAGCCTGTTTGAATTGAGCTGTAGGTCCCACGGAGTCCTATGAAAAGTTTGAATTTCTATAAGCATGTTCTTAATACTCACTGCTTCAAACCCTCTGAGTGTACTGTGTGCCTCTATAAAACACAATCTATGTGAACAACCACTTAATTAATATCTCTGGTGTTGATTCTTCCTGATCAAGGTAATTTCCTTCAAACTTTTTGAAGAGCAATGGATTAAACCCAGATCTGTGCTTTGAAAGGTTTCAGCACTCTTTTGTGCTGCTAAAGTGGGTAGGGTATGCCCTGATGTTGACATGAATATATAGTTTTATGTAAACGGAATTCCTATCAAAAGGCATTTCGAAGGTTTGGAAACCTGAAAAACTATAATATAATAAAATCACATGAACTGAATTAATTTCACATATATAAAACTCCATACACTTCATTGTGCATTCAGAAGCCACGTGTCAGGACTTAAATAGAACTGCAATTATTTCACCAAGCAAGTTACAGTATCATGCACTTTTATCTGCAGACAATGTATGAAGTGTCGGCCCCAGTTAAGAAGGAAAAGATTGAAAGAATACACTATTTCACCCATTTAACTTTGCCAACTTACGGTAGTTTTGGCTACCTATATGGCGTTAGAACTTGGGTCTCTAGTTGTCGGGGGTATACACGCGGTCTAAGTAGGGACCACAATCCTATTCGGGAAAAGTCACAACAACACAACCTAAAGTATCCTGTGCTCACCCTTGGGTAGCTTGGCACAGAGAAGCCAATGTGTAAAGTATTTGTGCAATAACTCATAGAGCAACAAAGAGAAAACACCATAAAAAGACTCCACATCATCTTAGAAATGGAGATTATGATTTAATAAAGAAAACAAGACCAAAATGATAAAAAAAACTAATACGTAGATCCTGAGGTATGTGATTTTAAAGATTTACGTGTAAATAGTGCATGGAGACCCGAAGCTTCAACTGTAGTTATCTTGTCATGCAAGACTGGTCATAAGTCCAGGCAGACAGTAACACAGCATGGGCCAGCTACCCTTTTGGACCCACTGCACACAGTACATTAAATCCTGGTGCCTGGTCTGCGTGGAGTTGCTTTAAGAGGCTTCACCTCACCCGGCATCAGTTCCTAAGCTGTGCGGTGAGGCTTTGCAGGGCTTGGTGTTGCTTTGTGTTGATCCTGGGGAGTGGTGACAAGACTTGCAGGGCTTGGCATTGCTGTGCGTCAGTTCTGATGGGCTGGCAGCTGAGTTGTGAGGCTTTACAGTGCTTTACGCCACTCAGAGATGAGTCTGATGTGGCTGGCAGCTGGCGGTGGGGTTTGTGAGGCTCTGCATTGCTTCACGGCAGTTCCAATGAACACCACAGAAGGTAGAGCACCATAGGCAGACTTCCAAGGCAGGGCAGACTCACAGCTTCTAGAGTCCAATTCTTTGATGTTCTTGAGACTTGGGAACATAAGGCAAGCCAACAAGTCCTTGGAGATCACTTGTGGTGGGAAGGCAGAGTCCTCCCTAAAGAGCAAAGGAGCAGCAGGAAGCAGAGCAACAAGTAGAACAGCAATCTCTCCAGAAAAGAAGTCAAGCCAGTCCTGTGAGCAGTACCACAGTCCTTCTGACAGAGTCCGGATGTAGGTCCAGAAGAGGTTAAATTTAGGGGATCACAGACAAAGTACTTATACCAAATGTGCCTTTGAAGTGGAGGAGACCTTAACTAGTGGTTTTGAAGTGCAACAGTCCATTCCAGCCCAGCCCTGTCTGCCAGGAGATCTGTGGGGGATTAGCAGTCCTTTGTATGGGCTCAAGCGTCTTCTCTGAAGTGTAAGTGAGACTTGGGTCCCTTGCTCACTGTGCCACTGGATTCAAGCTAACCTGGCTGATGAATGGTGATACTCTAAAACCCACCCCAGGATGCTTGTTTCCTGTCCAGGTAAGAGCTGGCCTGGCAGTTCAGGCTGGACTGTACCCATGGGGAGCAGGGTCAAGACTGATTTTCACATGGCTGGTTCCAAACTGGGTGGCATGGGAAGCAAAAAAGTGATGGATTAAACCCAGGTCTTTGTTTGGGGGTGAGTGTTTGAAAAGTTTTAGCACTCCGTCAATCATCCTTTGGTGTTGCTAAAGTTTGCCCTAAGTGGCTAAGGTATGCCCATATGTTGGTCCCTTGCTCACTGTGCCACTAGGTTCAACGTAGCCTGGCTGATGAAGGGTACCCCTACCTTAGGGGGGACATATGTAATACAAGGGGAGTTTAGGGTTCGGCAAAGCATTTTAAATGCCAAGTCAACGTGGCAATGAAACTGCACATACAGGTCTTGTAATGGTAGGCATGAGACATGGTTAAGGGGATTCTTAATTTTTTGTTCCCCTTTTTATTTTGCATTACATGTGTATAAACATCCAACTTTCCTCATTGCATACATGAATGTTATGACATAATGCCGTACAATGACATCTTTCATATTGTTCAAAATTCAAAATTCTAAATTGAGTTGCTTATTCTCCTTCCTCAACTGCCCCTGCCCTCCACCTAAACCTCCGCCTGATCTTCTGCTGGCTTACTCATTCTGGCCCAAATCGCATGATATCTTTTCATGGCTCCTATCCTCTGAGCATACAACTTTTCTTTAACCCTTGTAGACTCCATTTTTGCCTCCCATAGTGCGTATTTCGGGGGGACTGGTGATTTCCATACCTGCAGGATAAGTGATAAGGCTACCACTGTACCTATAAATACCATTTGTCTGGCTGCATTAGAGAGATTAATATTCTGTGTCATGCCCCAAAGCGCCACTAAAGGGCTAGGATTAATCACATGGCCTATCCAAAAGCTTAACCTCTGAAAAATCTGCTCCAGGTACCTTGCCAAAGATATGCAACTAAAACACATATGTATCCAATCCCCCTGCAAGGTTTGACGACGTGGGCAGGAGCAGTTGTCTCCGGATGCATATCTCTTACTACAGCGGGAGTATAGTACGACAACCACCTGGAGAACAGAGTGATCTTTTTAAAATTAGCCCCTCTAAGTGCTTCTATGCGACACCTCGTTGTGTTTTCTCCAATGCTGAATCTCTACCTTACATCCTGTCATGTTGGTTATTCACACCAGAATTTGGGCGGTTAGCTTCATTGTCCCTGCATCCTGAAGTAGTTTATACCATTTCCCGATACCTAGTTGGTTATTATAATAGGCCTGGGCAATATGATTATTTGCGTAGTTCAGTGGTTGTCGCACTGGATGCAAAAGGTGATGGATTTTGAAATATGAAAATTTGAACTTATCTGGAATATTGCTTACGCCCATTACATACCGTGCCCACGTTTTCAAGCGATCCACTACGTAAAAATCCTCTAGGGTTTGAAAACCCAGCTCCTCCCATTGCTGTATAGTGCTTTGGCTTAATTCTGCTCCTAAACATCCAATATCCCTTACTCGAATTAACGAAATCACCTCATCTATTTGATATTTACGCTTTAACTGTAACATAATTGTCTGGATCATAACTGGTAATTTATACCTAACCCTTTTTGGTAGACGAGGAAATTTAAAAAAATCAAAGGACGGATATTCAGTCAGTCAGTCAGTCAAATAACTTTATTCGGCAATTGCCATAAAAGTACAAACCAAGACACATTTCACAATCTATAAATAGTAAAATAAAGCTTAAAAACCATTACTGGAAGCACCAGATGAACATCCAAACTGAAACCCCTTGACATACATAGATAGATATACTAGACATGATTAAAAATCACAAAGTCAGAAAAGTACAAATGTTGGCGTTAAAAGGATATACTATACGTACATAAAATATTTAAAAAGGAATAGGCCTTTTCCTAATGCGTAAAGAAGCTGTGACAAAGTCTAATACATGGTGACAAATTTGGATATTAGGCAACCTCTGAAGGTATAGCAGGGCTTCCTTATAATGAATAGGTCTAAAAAGACGTAACGTGGGTAAAATAAAGGCCCCTCTAGGTGCAGCATATAAAGGGCAAAAAAGAAAAAAGTGCAAAGTGCTCTGGGTTGATTTGGAGTCACAGGGACAAAGCGGTAAATCCTTTTTCCAGAAACATGGTTCAGGGAAAGCTACCTTAAAATGAATTAGATTAAGTCTAAAAAGTGTTAAAAAGGAGATTATTTTAAAACTTGAAAACCAAGACAAATAGGGTTCAAGGCATGGAACAGTCACAATCCGCGAATAAGAATCAAAAGATTTCAATTTCAGGGAACTATAAAATCTCAGCTCTGATATGTGCTTGGAATAGGTAGACTTCAAAACAGACCTAGAGTTTGTGGTTAATAGATGGGGATCATCAAACATATATCTAAGCCCTAGGTTCTCAAAGGAGTTTTGCAGAAACATAAGCCAGGGAATCCTATTTGAGTATTCCAATTGAAGACAATCAGTGATACAGTCTTGGACCAAACTTGCCATAGGATTTGACCAACATTTGATCCACAGCAGTAGGGGAGCCATAAAGACCCTGTCCTCCAAAAAGCACTGACCCAGTTCTTCATGGCAGATTATGTTTGCGGTGCATTTTGGAACCAACAATAATCTGCGCAGGAATTTATTTTCTACACTCTGAAGAGACGGTATTTTATTAAAGCCCCAGACGCCTGCCCCATAAAGGACTGATGCAGTGCATTTGGAATTATAAAGAGTTTTCAACTGAGCAGGGGGTCTGTGACCTAGTTTATTTGAAAAGCGAAAAATTGCTTCATTGTTCCTTATCAACTGTAGGAGCTTAAAATTAATGTGTGTCTTCCAGGACAAAGAAGAACTCATGTACATGCCTAGATAACAAAATTCTTTGACCTTATTAAGAGTGTGCCCTCCCATAGAAAATAGTTTAGACTTAGTGTTGCGTGGGCCACAAGTCATAACAAAAGTCTTTGTGTAATTTACTTTCAGATCCAGATTCAGCATAAAATCGTAAAATACATCCAGTAGTCCCTGTAAACCGTTTGCAGTACGGGCAATTAAAACTGCATCGTCAGCGTATAATAAAACTGGGAGGTGTCTCTGACCCATCTTCGGTATGTCCTTTGCATGTTTTAAAAGTGAATCATAGAGCCCATTTATATAAATCAGAAAGAGAAAAGGGGCTAAGATACATCCCTGCCTTACGCCCCTAGTTGACGGGATGGGGGAGGTTCTCTGCCCATGTGAGCCGACCTGAACAGAAATTGTTAGGTCTGTGTGTAGGCATTTAATAAGCTCCAAAAGAGGCGGATCGCAGCCTAAGGCTTCCAAAATTTGCCATAACTTTGACCTATTAACCATATCAAAGGCACTGGTTAGATCAATGAAAGCCATGTGAATAGACTCTTTTTTGACTGTCACATATTTGCTGAGTATCAGCTGCAAGTTTAAAACTTGCTCAACTGTGCCTACACCAGGTCTAAAACCAAATTGAATAGGGGATAAAATATGGGCCTCGGACACCCAGTCTTCTAACCGGGACAAGATCACTCTACCTAAAATCTTTGCCGTCGAATCAATAAGAGAGATTGGTCTGTAACAGGAAGGATCTTGTCTATTACCTTTTTTAAAGATAGGAACAATAATGGCCGATTTCCATGAAAGGGGCACGTTACTGTTTACCACACTATTCAAAACATTTGTAACTAGCGGACCCCAAAGATCAATTTCTGATTTAAAAAGATCAGCGGGAACCCCATCAGGGCCGGGAGCTTTTCCCTGCCTTGATCTATTAATAGCATTTTTGACCTCGTGGAGGTCAAAAATAATGTTTGGGGCCTTAGTTTTGGAATCTAAATTGAAAAGTGTAGAAGAATTTACAAGCGAATTCTCATAGGATCCTGAACAGAAGACTTTCCTAAAATGAGTTAACCAGACATCCTCAGTAATAAGACAGTCATCGGCCAAAGAGTGGTGACCAGAAAAGTATGAGTGATTAATCACTTTCCAAAATTTAGAAGTGTCCTTCTGCTCAGATGCAGCCAAAAGATCGCCCCAGGCCCTGGACCTAATTTCTGATTTCCGTTTGACAATGGCAGCCTTATAATCAACTCTGGCTATTTTAACTAATTGTCGGGAGAGAGGAACTGCTTTAAGTGCATCTTTGAGTTTTTTGTGGGCAGATGAACACGCGGAATCGAACCATCTGTGGGCCGCCGGCCCCTTCGCAGGCCTGTCCACCGCCAAGGCGCGTGAAATGTCAGTGCTTAAAAATTCAAATTCACGCACTATGCGGTCAGATTCTAACTGCTGGGAGAGACACATTTGAATCGAGTCCGACCTACTTCTTACAATTTCCTGGTTAAAGAGTTTTGGATCTATTTTGTCCCATTTTAAACGTATGCCACAGTTTGGATTATAAACAGTAGCAGCGCTCAAGCTTTTATTATTGGATGCCTGAATAATTTTTAGGTCCAATATAATACTAAGGGGGTTATGATCACTCGCACAGTGGGGCGTAATCTTGAATTCTTGAATTACGTAAAAATCAGAGGAGCTGATAAGTATGAAATCGATAATACTCCCCCTCAAATTCCCTGTAAAGGTTGGTATATTGCAGGCGTCAGGGGCCAATTTCTCGGTAACATGGACCAAGTCAAATTTACAAGTAAAAAGGTTTAAGGCATCTCCTTCAGATGTGTGGTTAAAATGAAATACTGACTCTCTGCCCTCAGCAGGAAAGGCACACAGGTCCATGTGTTCTTTGCTGCACAGAGGAGTGTTGAAATCGCCCACCCATATAATAATTAGGTCACTATTCTGCAAAGCATGTGAAGAATCTATAAAATCCGTTACCTCTTCCAAATGACCCATAAGGAGGCCCCGTGGAATATTGTTATAAAAGTTTAAAATAAGGATATCCTTTTGGCCACAGATAGAGACAAGGACAACCATAAAATAAAGGGAAGACCAAATTAAAGACACTTTTAAAAGCGGGAGATGTACGGAAACGAGAACTAAGAGGCCGCCACTAGCTCTCCCCATCTGGGAAGTTAATGCCGGCTGACACAAAGAGGTGAAACCGTTCAAGAGGAACGTATCTTTGGACCAGGTCTCCTGTAGACAGATTATATCGTAGGAGGAAATGAAGCTTTTCCAGTCCGAATTGTCAGATTTAGATCGCAGCCCTGCTATGTTCCAGCTAAGCAGAGTTAATGGTCTAGACACAGGACATGACATTAGAACTTTAGTATTTATAGGAGCTTTCAGGTCCAAATCAGGCTTTCCTGTGTCCCAGATACATTCAGCGTGGACATTCCCAGCCTTTGGTCTCTCCTTTTTAGAAGAGCAGGGGTGGGTCACCGATAGTCAATCGTTCACGTCGAGGTGACTGAGAGTCGAGAACCGGTTGCTAGAGGGTACATTTACCTGTAAATGAAACCTTTCAAAATCTGGTCTGCGAATACTAGAATTAGTGACAATGCGGTTTGGTAGGAGCACAGGGTCGTAAAAATGATACAGGGGATGTATTTGAATCCTGTTAGTTGACATTTTACAGTAGTCCAAATTGGTCAAAAAATTGTCTACTGAACGAGGATTAGCAAAATTTAAAACGACATAGTCTCCCTCCTCCAATACTTTGGAGTGTCCTACCCTCCTCACTCTTCGGGCCATGAGAATCTTATCATTATGAAAGCAATTGGATTTGAAATTGAAGTTCAACCAGTGACCAGCTTTTCTAATTAGGGAATGGGTATCTTCTTGTTTGGAGCACTCCAGAGGAGGAACATTTGAAAGAACCAGAACGTACGGGTTGCAGGCAGGTGGTAAATGTAAAAAGTCTACATGGTTAGTAAGTTTAGTAGGATCTTTGTCATGCGATCTAGAGGAATAAACTTCCCTTGTCGGCCCTGATGCAGGGTTGTCAGTGAAAGGTCCTTGACCAGAGACGGTTCGTGGATCAGGCAAAAAATTGCTTACTCCTTGGGATACCAAAGTAGGGGGAGGAGTAGACTGATGTGCTGGTTCGGGGCTATGAAGTATTCCCGAGCATAAAGGACCTGGTTTTAAAAAACTAGATAAAAACCTGGTCACATCGTTACAAAAGCAATCGAGCTTCCTAGCGATCAAGGTGGAAATTTTTGCCTCAAGAGTTGCACAAAAGGATTTGAGTGTCAAGTCAATAAAACTAGAAAGATCTTCAGGAGCATCCTTGCTCGGAGGGCATTCGGGGAAGGAGACCAGGGGGATTGGTGGTTGGTCACTATGGGCCAGGGAGGTAGGTAGATTCTTATTGGGGCCCAGGGCCTTTTTTGTATTTTTGAGCTTTTTCCCGGCTCTCCTCTTCTTCAAAGGGGGAGAATCGGCCTGAGAGCAAGAGCTTTCAGGAGGAGGAATAGCTAAAAGGAGAGAAGAATTAATTTGGTCGGTTGTGGGGAGTATATCGGCGCCCAACTGGCTGGTATTCAGAGGCGAGATCAGTGATGAAGGACCAGTCCTTGGAAAAGTGGAAATATGGATGGTAGGTTCCAAGGGGGGGTGTTGGACAGTACTTTGGACAGCCCCAATCCTTTCTTCTACATGTTCAAGTTCGGATTCAATGGCCCCCATCACAGAGGATAAATAACTAGTAATGGAGGACTGAAGGGAGCTGGACCCGGCTTCCCCCTTCTGAACATTAGACTTTCTTTTCCCCATATTTGATAACAAACTCACACAATATCTGGTACAGCACCCTGATGGAGATTCCACAGGCAGAAGAAGTAGACGTTAGGGGGGGGGACCCAGCCCGGCCTCTTCCGGTAGATGACGGGCGAAGGACGGGCCCGCCCTTGGCCCGGGCTTCGCCCGGGCGCCGCCCGCGCGCGTCCCGCGACGGCGGGAGCGCGATACAAATTTAAAGGGCTCCTGCCCCTCCTCCGGTCACAGCGCTTCCCGCGACGGCGGGAGCGCGAAACAAATTTAAAGGGCTCCTGCCCCTCCTCCGGTCACAGCGCTTCCCGCGACGGCGGGAGCGCGAAACAAATTTAAAGGGCTCCTGCCCCTCCTCCGGTCACAGCGCTTCCCGCGACGGCGGGAGCGCGATACAAATTTAAAGGGCTCCTGCCCCTCCTCCGGTCACAGCGCTTCCCGCGACGGCGGGAGCGCGAAACAAATTTAAAGGGCTCCTGCCCCTCCTCCGGTCACAGCGCTTCCCGCGACGGCGGGAGCGCGAAACAAATTTAAAGGGCTCCTGCCCCTCCTCCGGTCACAGCGCTTCCCGCGACGGCGGGAGCGCGAAACAAATTTAAAGGGCTCCTGCCCCTCCTCCGGTCACAGCGCTTCCCGCGACGGCGGGAGCGCGAAACAAATTTAAAGGGCTCCTGCCCCTCCTCCGGTCACAGCGCTTATTCATTTCTAACATCATCTGATTAAGGTGTTGCCTGCAAGGTGGAAACTCAATTTCATTTTCCTCAATCTTAGATGGAAGGAAAATAGCCAATCAGGTTTAGGGAAGTGACCCTTCCCACAGAAAGTGGTCACTATAGTGGGTGTAGCCAAGCAAAGGTAAGTGTCCCATTGGACCCTACCAGGTACCCCTAAAACGCCCACTAAATTCAGTATTTGGTTGGCATCCCTAGACCAAGAAATCAGATTCCAAGGACACAAGGTAGACCAGCACAAAGAAGATCCAAGGCACAAGAACTGTGGACCTGCTGCACAAAGAAAAGGTGCCAAACCCTGCCTGCTGCACCCATGATCTGACAATCGCCACTGAGGAGCTGCTGGACAGCTGCACTGACCTCAACAAACCCAGAGGATCTCCAGGCTTCACCAATCACCCATAACTCCCTCCAGAGTGGAGGTACCACTCCTCAACAACCAAGGAAATAGCAAACTAGTGAGAGTCACTTCACTTGCTGGCTGCTAACTCCTGAACCGGAAGTTGCAGCTAGATCTTATGACACTCTGATAACCAAGAGGATGAACCCTGCAAGTGTGCCCAGTTTGGTGGCATTGTGCTCACCAGTGACCGAAGCGTACCAATACCCTGGGTACTAGTCAGCTGACATTGGACACCAGGAAAACCAGCCCGATGGTAGCTGAGAAAGGACCAAGAGGAAGCCCCAGTAGAGACACTTCAGGAACACCCTGGACATCCCGCCAGAGTGCCCCATTGTCCTGCAAGCGACCCTTAAAGAGACATATCTCCAGATCCAAAGGGCATCTTTGTGCACAGATCCTAGATCACTGATTCGCTCTGCTCCCAACTACCCTGTGTCCTGCAAAAAAGAACCTGCTATGCCTTAAGGCTCATTTACTCCTTGCGACCTCGACACTGCACCTCTAAACTTACCTGTGCAGTGCTTTTCCAAGTGGTCCCCCACAATGGCCCTGCACCAGCTCCAGAGATTTTTCCCAGCTGCTTCCTCCGGAACCGGGAGTCACCCAGACTTCTCCAGCTGACACTATGTGTGCCCACCGACGACCTCAACCAACGAACTTGGTAACTCAGCCGTACAATTTTATACGTATTTTTATAGGTGATTTTTCATTGATTCCAATGGTGCGTAATTATGCACAGAAATATTATTTTCTTTAAACTTCAAAAAATGTGTGGTTGCCTGTACCTTCTGCACAGTTTGCCTAGCTTTACACACTACATAGAGGGCAAGTCTCCTACAATTCCTATCTGCACAATGTGGAAGTGCAAGTCAAAAATGCACGTACAGCTCCAACTGCATAGGACATGTATCTACAGGAACTAGCTGCAAGGTACACACAGCTAAATGGACACACGCACAGTCAAATGCAAACAAAGCTAGCACAATTGAACACACTCCATGTCTGTACAAAGAAACTCAATATGGCACACATAGGATGAATTCATGGTCCATGCTAGGGGGCAAAGTCTAACACCATACATGCTCACTTTGGACAACACAAGATGAAATATTTACCATAGTAAATAGTATACAATGCCATGACACCACTATTGAATGAACACCCACAAATCCATACACTGTATACTCTTGTCTTGGGGGACAACAGCACTGGCCTCAAAGTCACATACTGCAAACAACAGCAAAAGGAACAGCAAGCAGGCTGAAACACATACAACAGTAGGCACACAACACCAGCAAGGCAGGAACAACATAACAGCAGAAAAGGAATTGTAGGACAATTGCGTACCTAATAAAACAACAAACGTTTCAGTTTATTATAGCCAAATGCATCAGAATAAAGGCCATCGCCAGTCCATTTTGTGGTCCATAGAAGCACAGTATTGTGTCACAACTTGACTTCTAACTGTCATAGAACCTCCAAAGGGAGAGGCATCAAGTGGGCAGGAAGGTACCTCAGGGATCATCCTCGGGAGGAGGGATCAGATTTGGGAGGGGGGTTTTGTTTTGGGTTGGGAGGAGTGGTCTGCTTTTTAGGAGAGGTGGTCTTCTTCTTGGGGGAGAGGTATGGGTGTTTGCAGGGAGGCAGGGGAATCTCTGAAGGTGACTGGGAGGAGTTGGGAGGTAAGTGGGGGGCTCTTGGGTTTGGGATGGGATGTAGGGAACAGTGGGGAAGTCAAGGTTAAATATAAACAAATTCTCAGGGACATGGGGACGATCATCACTGGGGGGGTCCGGATTTGGAGGTCAAGTGATTGGTGTCCTGCTGTGTAGGTGCGGATGTTGTGTGGGTGTATGCTTCTGGGGGTATGTTTGTGTTTGGTGGGTGTCCATTGGGTGGTTTAATGAGTACGTTTGTGTGTCTTGGGAAACTATGAGGGGGAGGTGCTGGGGATGGAGTGGTAGTTGTGTGTGTGTCTGTTGGGGTGGTGACTGTGAACATGCTGGATGTGGTGGGTGTCTATGTCTCTGTTGTTGAGGTACCTGCGGTTATCGTGCTTGGGGTGGATGCCTTGGGTTCTGCTGGTGTGGTGTCTGTGGGTATGATCGGTGTGGTGGGTGTGTCACTGACTATTGGTGTGGTGTCTGTGGGTATGCTGTATATGGTATGTGGAATGCTGGAGGTGATGGGGGTATCTGAGGAAGTAGTGACTCTTGTTATGCCAGTGGGTGTCTGTTGTTTTTCTGCATGCCAGTGTGTTTTGTGCTGCTTGTGTTTGTATGTTCTGCTCTTGTGTGTTGATGTGAATGCATGCAAATGTGTCTGTGTGCTTTGGTTAGGTGCGGGAAAGAGGGATTTGGAGTGGGAAGAGGGAGGTGGAGGGGTGACGGAAGGTGGGCGTGTCTGGCTGCCATCAGTGTGGAGGCCACAAATTAAAAAGATCACTGTAGGCCAGACATTGCAACATGAATGCATTTCAGGAATGCATTGATCTGTTGTAGCTGACTTGCCAATCCCGAGATGGCATTGACAATGGCTGTCTGACCCATAGAGATACTTCTCAGGAGTTCAATAGCCTCCTCACAGAGGGCAGCAGGGGTAACAGGGGCTGGGGAAGAGGTACCTGTGGCAAAAGAGACACCCACCCTCTTGGGTGAGTGTGCACAGCCAAATTGGTGGGGGGGGCAATAGGGAGGGTGGTGATAGAACATTGGTTGGCAGACAATGGTGGTACAGGAGAATGCCCTAATGGGTCCGCCACCACTAGAGAGTGTCCACTAGAGGAACAATACGATGATCATGAGGATGTTGTGGCATTCCATGGGGCACTCCCCTTGCTCTCCAGGCCACTGAGTCCCTCTGAGTTGGTGGTATCTTACCTGCGGTCCCGTGGCCAGGTGCATCCCCACTCGGCTGTGCCCCACCCTCTTCACTTGCCAGTGCTGATGCTACAAATATAAAGAGAAATAGGGTCATCACATGTTCATGATCACACTTGAACAATAGCTCTGATTAGCATACATCACCATGATATAAACTGGGCCCCAGCAGCAAACTCCACTTTAGTGGCCCATACATGTGCATACCATATGCATACATGCCATATGAGCTGTCAACAGTTGACCACAGGAAAACCAGGATCTCATATAACTACAATTGCATGGCTGAAGTTGTACAATCACAATAACCATTCAACCATTAGGAGACACAATCACCCTCAAAGCTTTGCCCCATGGAGCAGACCTCAGTCACCTGTTGGCATACAATAGTAGGCCAATGCAAAATGCATTTTCATAGATCCCACACAAGGTCATGCACACATCTATTTGTCACATACATAATGACCTAACAATAAGAAACGATACAAAATCATACCATGTTGATGACACAAGTACAATACCCAGGAGAAGGTGACCTGGAAATCCCATGTCAAACTAAAAACATATCAACAATGTACACTTCACTAAGTGATATTTGTCCCAATAGAATCATGGAGGTAGTATTAATGTTGCTCAGATAGGCCGCACATATTGCATGGAAATGGACACTGTAGACATTGTGTGCAATATGTCAGGGAGTGATGCCGCCAAAATACACAACAAAATAAATCAACAAGCCCCAGGCTAATCACCACTAATGTCTGGCACACCTTACAATGACATACTCTGAGTGCACCAGTAGAAGCCATTGGTCCTTGGCATGTTGGAGAGACAGTGAGATTTCAAAGTACTTGTAAAAGGATCTCAACATGTTGCCCAATGGCAAGCTAGATCACTGCCCCCATTTGGTCATGCAAATCCAGATGTCTGTCGGTGGATGAATGCCTGTATCCAAACATATGTGATTTCAACATAACTGTAAGTCACTTCATGATGCATGCCAAACGTCAGGGCTCAAACCTTACCCATTACACATACACAGTGCACTTTTCCACATGATACTATATCAAGGGCATAGATAGTCACATTGTGGCTCTAAACCTTAGGCCTACCTGTTATGTTCCTCATTGCTACAGCAGTTGTATATGACATATGACTTGGGGTGATGGGTGAAGGTTTGTGTCAACCAATAAACAATGATGGCATACTCCTCTATGTGGCACAACATGAAATGTATCCCGATTGTAAATGTACTATTCCACAAACAGTTTGCTATGCACTTATATGTGAGGGAATAGAGACATCATCCTATAAACATAGGTAGACCATGCATGAAACTGAAGCTCACACATGTTTTCTAAAGAGAAAGGGATACTTGCTGACATGTAGGCGCAAAAGGAATGTTAGCAACACTGATGGCACATAAATCTTGTAAATGGACATTCCCCACTTACTTGCAAACTGTCCTATGATGTCCCTGCAGAGCAAGGGGTTTGTGAATTCTACCCAGTTGTGTCCTAGATCCCTGGTCCAATAGAAAAGGCACATCATTCTACCACACATGACATGTCCACACAATCAATCAGTCATCTACCGTGTGACACATGGCTCATCCCTAATTGTCAGAGGGAGCTGTCAGAATCTACCTCAATCACTTGGCAATGTGACAGGTAGGAATATGTCCTGTACAGCTGCTGTGCTGCCCTCACATGCTCATCAACTCTGGATAGGCCATGCCAGAATGCAGGCCGTGAGGGGGCCCACGTTGAGAGGACAGCCCCAGGTGGGCCTCTGCGATCTTCACGGCCTAGCGTCGTCTGTCCTTCTGTCTTTTTTTACACTGGTTGCTCCACCAGCTGTGAACCCCCACAGCCCGCTCATTCTTGGAGATGGCTCTCCATATTCCCTTCTTTTGATGGGCATTGACTTACATGGATGTAAAAGACAAATCACAAGATCATTTTCACAAGTCTCATCGCAAATAGTTGAGTCACATATATGTCAGTAACATCAAGCGATAAGTTTCCTATTTGTCAAAACTCCCCAAGTGTGACACATAGAAGCCAATAAGTACATGGACATGACATACATTTCTCCATCTGCAGACTAACCCACTACAAGCTCCTACTTTACACATGGGTAACAATGAAGGGACTCGCATGGTGGGTGTCAACCCTGTCCATGTGTGGACATGTGGACTAACAAATGCATACCCATGCCACTTCAGGTGTTAGGATTCTGTTTTATGTACCTGAACCATACAACACTCCTTTGGACATACATGTTCATCCTGCAGAGATGTCAGCCAACAAACAAAGGCATGCATTTACAGTTTCTACTATGTGACCAAGTTGCTGAGTCACATATCATGGCCTCCCAGGAATCAACACACTGTCTGCAATGTGGAACTGTCATTTATCCAAAAAGCCTGCAAAGGGCAAACATGGACTGTTGGAGGTTGACAACAGGGCTGTGTGAGTAAGGGACCTCTTCTAAGTCAAAGACACACAAATACATTAAGTGCACATGTGGACTAGATTAGTAAATTCCCTCTGTACCTATTCCGAATATAATCAAAGGAATGAGGCATTCTGGGTAGGATTTTACACCAGAGCCTCATATTGCCCACATGACAGGATCTACAGGGGTAGAGAGAGTGAGTGCAGTGCCACAGTGGTATAGCCACATTGACTCTACCACAGCCTAGCCTAGGATTCATACTGGGAGATACATGTGACAGGGCCAGGTCTCTGCAGGCTGAGCAGACAGAACCTACATGACATTACATTCCTATCACTTCCATGCATGACAGTACAGCCTGTGAGTCAAGATATGCCATTCAAGCAACAGTTTAGCAAGGGAAGATGTATAAAGAAATCTCTGTGGCACCACACACATTGCTCTCATTACTCACAACTGACTCATACAACATGCATACTCAGTTCATGTTATCATGCACATACAGGTTGTCTGACATTTACACCAATCATGAGGAAAGACATGTCAGTGGATGGCAGTAATGTCTACTCACCTAGTATTGTACATTCAACAAAAGGAGGATCTAGGAACCCAAAAAACCCACACAGCACATTGTGAAAGAAATTGACATATGGCACTGGCCATCAATAACTGCACATTGTCCCTCCTATTGATGCCACACAGACTGCACCAATGGCATATGAGTAGTCAACCTGGTACACCAGGGCATATTCTATCCTGTGAGGAGAGAAAGATGGTGAAGTACAGAAAAAAACTGTGCACATGAAGTACGTGTCTGTTCCTCTGGTACACCATAGAGCTGTTCTTACAGGGGCAGTACCTCATCCAATAGATTCTCCAGCTCCTCTGGAGAGAAGGCAGGGGCCCTATCACCTGCTGGACATGGCATGATTGCTCTCAGAGGCTGTACACAGCAGCTCAGGTAGTGGAGGTCTTGCTGACAGTAGTGTCAGGAGTCAAGCGAGTGAATCTGCCGAACATGGGGGTCACGCCTATCACATACGCAGTAATCACCGACGGCAGACACAGCCAATTCGCTCTTGACCGCGCAGCCAACAACATTAGCCTAAGGCAGTGTCTGCCAGTGTTGAAACTGCCTACTGCCATGATGATTTCCACCAGGGGTTGCGGGCTGTTCTTAATGTCCAGTGGAGTAGGTCAGACAGCTGCCATTTTGGCACCCTGAAATGCTGTATTAGACTATTTACACTGTGTCACACCATAAAAAACATGTGATGAAAGCTTACATGCATCCTTATATTGTATTGTCAAATAGGACCTTCTCTTCAAACAACAAATTACCATGTTGCATGGCACAGATGGCATTTAACAGCAGTGCATTGTACACCCCTGCTGATGGTCTTTTTTGCACTTGGAGGAGGCAGTCACATTTTGAGGAGAAATTGTGCCCCACTTTTTGGTCGAATACCATGTATTTGACATGTGAGTGAAAACATGTGGGTCTTTCTAGGGCTGTGATTGGAGGATAGGGCTGGGATTCTGATTGGCTGTTGATTCTAGGGCTGTGATTGGTGGATAGGGCTGGGATTCTGATTGGCTGTTGGTTCTAGGGCTGTGATTGGTGGATAGGGCTGGGATTCTGATTGGCTGTTGGTTTCTAGGGCTGGGGCTGTGATTGGGGGTCAGGAAATAGGGCTGTGACTGGTGATTAGGGCTGGGTCTCCCACTAATTGGCTAAATTAGGGTTTAAAAATCGGATTGGCTAGGGTTAGGACCAGCTTCTTATTGGCCAGTAGGGCTATAAAAGGCTAGGATTCAGGGCGTCTCAGCCCGGGCGTCGAGGCAAAGGGCGGAGAGGACAAGGGCAGCTGTCTGTTTGGGTCTGTTCGGGACAGGTAGGGACTAGGGACTAGGGCCAGAAATGCTGCCCAATTCCCATTCTCATTCTACCAGAAATGGTTTCTGCCCCAACACATCCCTCAACATGCAAACACATTATCTGCAAAGATATCCAACTCATGCATCACAAACTGATTACAGACATAATGCATTGCCCCACCACCCAACACAATACCCTACATACAACACATATACACATACACCCCATAACTATTACAGTCAAACACCTTCATACTCACAGCAAACACTACTCTATCCCCTCCCACTAACACTACCTGCCACCGCCCACACAATACAAAACTACAACATACAACTCTCTCAGTTTCAGTCTCCCAGATACACACTCTCTACACATACTAACCAAAAACACTATCCGCTGTTCGCTTCACACAGACCGCCTGAACTCATAACAATGCCAAAACCCTGCCTTCAAACACATCATCTACACACACTCTTCCCCTCTGCTCACCAATTACACACAACCATACAATTCCCACATTTCACTCCACCACACATATTACCTCTTCCAGTCATCTCAACTAATACTTATCTCCCTGACACACATCCATCACCTCATATACACCTCATACATTCATCTCCAAAACACATCAACACCCCATCTAACACTCAAATTCCACTTAACAGCACTAACTCGCATACAAGTCTCTCACCAAAAACAACTACACCAATAACCCCTCTCATTATTCCACAAAAACAATACCAACCACAAACATCAGCACATCAAAGCAACACAAACTTACATTACACTCTTCATCATACCCACTCTCACCCCCAAGACTACACACAGGATACAAATTCCACCCTATCTCCACCCCTACCCCCCCACTCTTCACAAACACCTACCACAAGCACCCCATCCCAGCAACCTTCATTCAGTCGCCTCTCCTCCATTGCACAATTTAGAGCCTTACATCATGATCCACATGCTCCTCCCCCACCCCTAACGCATACTCCTTCCACACTAAACAAACGCAAACATAATAAAAAACATGCCACTCATAGCAACCTCGCATCCCCTTGTTTGTTTCATAATAAAACTACCCTACAAAAAACACTACACTCCTCATGGCTCTCTCAGCCACCAAGTTCACCACCCACACACACATACCCAACAAAATGCCTCCTTAACCTGCTGGAAGAGGAACACTATGTTGAAAAGCAAGACTATTGTGAGCCTCAAACAGTCAACACAACTAGCAACACTCCTGCTTCAAGCTCACATTATACTACTTACCCTTCTACTAAACAAAACAACACTACCACTAACACACCCTATCTAAACTGCCAGCTCATAAATGCTCGATCACTCTCAAAAAACAAGCACCACATCTACGACCTGCTCACAGACACACAACCTGACTTACTATTCATTACGGAAACCTGGTTGGGAGATGACATGGCACCAGTATTGCACGAAGCCCTTCCTCCAGGCTATCAAACCATCACACAAAACCGTATAGGCAAGAGAGGAGGTGGACTAGCTATTATATTCAAACAGGAAATAAACCTCAGTAAAACAGACAACATCTCCATACAAGGTTGTGAAGCCCTCCTTACCAGATGCCACCCTACTCCAACTTCCACCTGTAACTTTCTCCTCCTTTACAGACCTCCACCTAACAACTCCACTTTCCCAGATGCCTTTCTTGACATAGTCTCAAACCTTATTACACTATACTCCAATCTATGCATTCTTGGGGATCTAAACATTTGGTTTGACAAACCCAATATGCCCCATCCAAAAGCTATCACCACTGGCCTACTCGCATTGAATCTACATCAGATTGTACACAATCCCACACACATCGCTGGTCACATCCTAGATATCATTTTTGCTAAGCCTGAACTTGTTACTATTCATAGCATCACACCAACCACCTGGTCAGACCACCATCTGATAACTTTCCGACAGACAACTCCACAAATCAACACACCCCACAACCACCTACATACATACACCTATCGACCATGGAGAAAACTCAATTTGGATCACTTAGAAACACAACTAACAGCAAAGACAGATCTAGATACAATCAATTCTGTACCTAAACTTTATGAGTGGCTACAGGAAGCTTTTGATGTCCTAATACCACTCAGAAAAACTAAACATGACAAAAGAAAACCAACACCTTGGAGAAACACAGAACTTAAAAAGATTAAAAAACAAATCAGAAAGTTGCAGCGGACCTGGCTCAAAACAAACAACAGTCAAGACAAACTGCAGCTACACAAACTTAACAGGATATACAAATCATCAATCAAAAAAGCTAAAAAAAGATACTACTCAGACAGAATTCTAAATGCTCAATCTACAACCAAGGAATTTTACAAAATTCTCAATGAATTTCGAAAACCCACATGCATGGAAGGAAGTCATCCCACCACTCAAGATTTCACAAACAAATTGGCAACTCACTACACAACCAAGGCAGACACACTGGACTCCTATTTAAAACAGAAGAAAACCATCAGCACCAACCCCTTTACTAAAATACCCTTTAAGAATAAACCATCCCAACCTCTACAGTCCTTCAAACAAATATCCCAGGATGAATTTATGGATTTGGTCAAAGCAAGCAGACCTTCTGGTTGCCCTTCTGACCCTTGCCCACCACAGATCTTCAAGAACATCCTGCTATCTACTTCCGCTGCCACACCTGTAAGAAGAATCATCAACAACTCTTTAACTTCAGGAACTTTTCCTACAGACCTGAAAAAGGCATACATACGACCATTATTAAAGAAAACAAATCTAGACCCGCAAGACCCAAACAACTACAGACCTATCACAAATGGACCTTTCCTGGGCAAATTGATAGAAAGAGCAGCATTCGCCCAGATGTCACAATTCATTGAAGACAACTCTATACTTTCGGACTTCCAAACTGGATTCCGCCCAGGAAGAAGCACTGAATCGGCACTCATGGCAATCTGGGACGATCTTAAAAACACAGTTGACCGAAATGGAGTTGCTGCACTACTTCTCTTGGACCTCTCAGCTGCCTTTGATACAGTTGACCATGACACCCTAACTCAAAGACTCCACGAAGCCGGCATACAAGGGATTGCGCTCGACTGGATTACTTCCTATCTCCAAAAAAGAGCAAATATCATCCACTCACCCCCCTTCTCATCCGAACCCTACCTCACAAAAACAGGGGTCCCCCAAGGGTCAATCATCTCACCTTTGCTTTTTAACATCTACATGATATCTTTACCAGAACTGATCAATGATTTCCATCTCACATGCTACAACTATGCAGATGACACACAAATACTACTTCATTTAGAAGACCCCAAAAACATTGAAAACTATCAAATCTTCAGTTGCCTCAGAGCCGTTGATCAGTGGATGACCTGGAGCCATCTCAAACTAAATACCTCCAAAACTGAAATACTCACATGTGGTGACTGGAAACATTATGACCCTCTGTGCGGCTGGCCTGACGATCTCGGACCACCTCCTCAATTATCCAAGGAAGTGAAAAACCTAGGAATCACCATGGATTCCAAACTAACTATGAATGCCCAAGTAGACAAATTAGCACGCACAAGCTTCATCACCTTAAAGACTTTACGACGCATTTTCCCTCACCTCGGATTTCCACACAAGGTGCAAGCTACTATCTCACTTGTATTATCCAAACTGGATTATGCCAATAGCCTCTACCATGGATCATCTCTATCTGTTATGAAAAAAACTACAACGTATCCAGAATTCCGCAGCCAGGCTACTACTACATATAAAGCCGCAAGCCCACATCTCCCCTGCCTTGAGAGCACTACACTGGCTACCCGTTGCCAGAAGATGCACTTTCAAGCTGCTTTGTATCACCCACAAAGCTATACATGGAACAGGACCGCTTTTCATCAGAAAGAAAATTACCAAATACATCCAACAAAGAACCCTCCGCTCAAGACTGGCACCCCGCCTTAGAACACCACCATACAAGAAAAAGACTGTAGGTGGTACATCCTTCTCCGTCCAAGCAGCCAAACTATGGAATTCATTACCCCCAACTATAAGAGCCACAGATAACTTTCTTGTTTTCAGGAAACTACTCAAGAGTTGGCTCTTTCCTTCATAACCACCTTTTTCAAACAACTATGAACTGCATATGCCTATGGGGATAATTATTTTTTTCAGATTATATGTATATTTCTATTGATTTATAGTTTCTTTGGAAACTAAAGCAAGGCTGTGCGCCCAGAGATCCCATAGCAGAAAAAGATCTAGAATCCTTCCTGGAGGTGAACTGATGATGTACTAGAGCGTAATCTGTATCTGACTGTGACGCGCAGGTTCTATCTCCCTCTCCTGGAGACACAGAGTAGAAGGTTCTCCCTTTATAAAGCACCTGTAAGCTCCGCCCGCTGAGCCACGCCCGTCCACCCTCGAAGTAGGTAAAGGAATTTCCCGCCTTTTACCAGGATGATGGACAGCTTTCCAAAACGACCCCAATGCGTTTACTGCCGTTTCCGGTGGTGCGTTGTTAATGCTCAGAAGCACGAGGACATCTCCACAAAGACGCACTAGTAACAATCACATTGCCAAAGGAACACAAGGTTGATGGAGACGTTTTTTTCCCCGTGGCCCATCACGTACCCTTAGTGTACAATATAAACTGGGCGTATAAAACATGCTAGGTTACGCTTACTAACATACTCGTAGAAAATACTCTGGTTGGGTAGGCCACAATGCTCTTTTTACAGAGGCTAAACCTCAAAGGAAGCACTTGCAATTATAATCGTAGCATGTGCCGCAGTTGAAGCTCAGTTTCAGGAAAGGACAAGCCACCCTAACTCTTGGGCTTGGCAAAGATAAAGCACGGCTGTGCGCTCAGAGATCCCATAACAGAAATGATCTAGAATCCTTCCTGGAGGTGAACTGATGATGTACTGGAGCGTAATCAGTATCTGACTGTGACGCGCGGGTTCTATCTTCCTCTCCTGGAGACACAGAGTAGAAGGTTCTCCCTTCATAAAGCACCTATAATATCCGCCCGCAGAGCCACGCCCCGTCCACCCTCGAAGTAGGTATAGGAATTCCCGCCTCTTACCAGGATGATGGACAGCTTTCCCAAAACGACCCCACTGCGTTTACCGCCGATTCCGGTGGTGTGTTGTAGATGCGCAGAAGCACGAGGACATCTCCACAAAGACGCACTAGTAACAATCACATTGCCAAAGGCACACAAGATTGCTGGAGACGTTTACCCCGTGGCCCATCACGTAACCTTAGTGTACAATATAAACGGGGCATATAAAACATGCTAGGTAACGCTTACTGACATACTCGTAGAAAATACCCCGGTTGGGTAGGCGACGATGCGCATTTTTTACAGAAACTAAACCTCAAAAGAAGCACTTCCAAATATAAACGTAGCAGGTGCCGCAGTTGAAGCTCAGCTTCTGGAAAGGACAAGCCACCGTAACTCTTGGGCTGGGCAAAGATGAAGGAAGGCTCTGCGCTCAGAGATCCCATAGCAGAAAAGATCTAGAATCCTTCCTGGAGGTGAACTGATGATGTACTGGAGCGTAATCAGTATCTGACTGTGACGCGCGGGTTCTATCTTCCTCCCCTAGAGGCACAGAGTAGAAGGTTCTCCCTTTATGAAGCACCTGTAAGCTCCGCCCGCTGAGCCACGCCCCGTCCACCCTCGAAGTAGGTAGGGAATTCCCGCCTCTTGCCAGGATGACGGACAGCTTTCCAAAACGACCCCACTGCGTTTACCGCCGATTCCGGTGGTGCGTTGTAGATGCGCCGAAGCACGAGGACATCTCCACAGAGACGCACTAGTAACAATAACATTGCCAAAGCCACACAAGGTTGCTGGAGACGTTTACCCCGTGGCCCATCACGTACCCCTAGTGTACAATATAAACGGGGCGTATAAAACATGCTAGGTAACGCTTACTGACATACTCGTAGAAAATACTCCGGTTGTGTAGGCCACAATGCTCATTTACAGAAACTAAACCTCAACAGGAAGTACTTACCAATATAAACGTAGCAGGTGCCGCAGTCGAAGCTCAGCCTCTGGAAAGGACAAGCCACCCTAACTCTCGGGCTTGGCAAAGATAAAGCAAGGCTGTGCGCTCAGAGATCCCATAGCAAAAAAAGATCCAGAATCCTTCCTGGAGGTGAACTGATGATGTACTAGAGCGTAATCTGTATCTGACTGTGACGCGCGGGTAACAATAACGCACTAGTAACAATAACATTGCCAAAGGCACACAAGGTTGCTGGAGACGTTTACCCCGTGGCCCATCACGTACCCCTAGTGTACAATATAAACAGGGTGTGTAAAACATGCTAGGTAACGCTTACTGACATACTCGTAGAAAATACTCCGGTTGTGTAGGCCACGATGCTCATTTACAGAAACTAAACCTCAACAGGAAGCACTTACCAATATAAACGTAGCAGGTGCCGCAGTCGAAGCTCAGCCTCTGGAAAGGACAAGCCACCCTGGCTCTTGGGCTTGGCAAAGGATGAAGCACGGCTGTGCGCTCAGAGATCCCATAGCAGAAGAAGATCTGGAGTCCTTCCTGGAGGTGAACTGATGGTGTGCTGGAGCGTGGTCTGTGTCTGACTGTGACGCGCGGGTTCTATCTTCCTCTCCTGGAGACACAGAGTAGAAGGTTCCTCCCTTTATGAAGCACCTGTAAGCTCCGCCCGCTGAGCCACGCCACGTCCACCCTCGAAGTAGGTAGGGAATTCCCGCCTCTTGCCAGGATGACGGACAGCTTTCCAAAACGACCCCACTGCGTTTACCGCCGATTCCGATGGTGCGTTGTTGATGCACAGAAGCACAAGGACATCTCCACAGAGAAACACTAGTAACAATAACATTGCCAAAGGCACACAAGGTTGCTGGAGACGTTTACCCCGTGGCCCATCAGGTACCCCTAGTGTACAATATAAACGGGGCGTATAAAACATGCTAGGTAACGCTTACTGACATACTCGTAGAAAATACTCCGGTTGGTTCGGTCACGATGCTCATTTTTACAGAAACTAAACCTCAACAGGAAACACTTACCAATATAAACGTAGCAGGTGCCCCAGTTGAAGCTCAGCTTCTGGAAAGGACAAGCCACCCTAACTCTCGGGCTTGGCAAAGATAAAGCAAGGCTGTGCTCCCAGAGATCCCATAGCAGAAAAAGATGTAGAATCCTTCCTGGAGGTGAACTGATGATGTACTAGAGCGTAATCTGTATCTGACTGTGACGCGCGGGTTCTATCTTCCTCTACTGGAGGCACAGAGTAGAAGGTTCTCCCTTTATGAAGCACCTGTAAGCTCCGCCCGCTGAGCCACGCCCGTCCACCCTCGAAGTAGGTAAAGGAATTCCCGCCTCCTACCAGGATGATGGACAGCTTTCCAAAACGACCCCACTGCGTTTACCGCCATTTCCGGTGGTGCGTTGTTGATGCGCAGAAGCACGAGGACATCTCCACAAAGACGCACTAGTAACAATAACATTGCCAAAGGCACACAAGGTTGCTGGAGACGTTTACCCCGTGGCCCATCACGTACCCCTAGTGTACAATATAAACAGGGTGTGTAAAACATGCTAGGTAACGCTTACTGACATACTCGTAGAAAATACTCCGGTTGTGTAGGCCACGATGCTCATTTACAGAAACTAAACCTCAACAGGAAGCACTTACCAATATAAACGTAGCAGGTGCCGCAGTCGAAGCTCAGCCTCTGGAAAGGACAAGCCACCCTGGCTCTTGGGCTTGGCAAGGATGAAGCACGGCTGTGCGCTCAGAGATCCCATAGCAGAAGAAGATCTGGAGCCCTTCCTGGAGGTGAACTGATGGTGTGCTGGAGCGTGGTCTGTGTCTGACTGTGACGCGCGGGTTCTATCTTCCTCTCCTGAAGACACAGAGTAGAAGGTTCCTCCCTTTATGAAGCACCTGTAAGCTCCGCCCGCTGAGCCACGCCCCCGTCCACCCTCGAAGTAGGTAGGGGAATTCCCGCCTCTTGCCAGGATGATGGACGGCTTTCCGGGGCGACCCCGCTGCGTTTGCCGCCGATTCCGGTGGTGTGTTGTTGATGCGCGGAGGCGCGGGGACGCCTCCGCGGGGACGCACTGGTGACGGTAACATTGCCGGGGGCGCACGGGGTTGCTGGGGACGTTTTGCCCCGTGGCCCATCGCGTACCCCTGGTGTACAGTGTGGACGGGGTATGTAGAACATGCTAGGTAACGCTTGCTGACATGCTCGTGGAAAGTGCTCCGGTTGTGTAGGCCACGATGCTCATTTTACAGAAACTAAACCTCAAAGGAAGCACTTACCAATATAAACGTAGCAGGTGCCGCAGTCGAATCTCAGCTTCTGGAAAGGACAAGCCACCCTAACTCTCGGGCTTGGCAAAGATAAAGCAAGGCTGTGCGCTCAGAGATCCCATAGCAGAGGAAGATCCAGAATCCTTCCTGGAGGTGAACTGATGATGTACTGGAGCGTGGTCTGTATCTGACTGTGACGCGCGGTTTCTATCTTCCTCTCCTGGAGACACAGAGTAGAAGGTTCTCCCTTTATGAAGCACCTGTAAGCTCCGCCCGCTGAGCCACGCCCCGTCAACCCTCGAAGTAGGTAGGGGAATTCCCGCCTCTTGCCAGAATGATGGACAGCTTTCCAAGGCGACCCCACTGCGTTTGCCGCCGACTCGCGTGGTGCGTTGTTGATGCGCAGGGGCGCGAGGACATCTCCGCGGGGACGCACTAGTGGCAATGACATTGCCGGGGGCACACAAGGTTGCTGAAGACGTTTTGCCCCCGTGGCCCATCACGTACCCTAGTGTACAATGTGGATTGAAGCTCACCTTCTGGAAAGGACGGCCCACCCTGGCTCTTGGGCTTAGCAGGGATGGGGTGGGGCGGGGCTGTGCGCTCAGAGATCCCATGGCGGAGGGGATCTGGAATCCTTCCTGGAGGTGAGCTGATGATGTGCTGGAGCGTGGTCTGTGTCTGACTGGGACACGCGGTTTCTGTCTTCCTCTGCTGGAGACACAGAGTGGAGGGTTTCTCCCTTTGTGGAGCACCTGTGGGCTCCGCCCGCTGGGCCACGCCCCGTCCACCCTCGAGGTAGGTGGGGGAGTTCTCGCCTTTTTACCAGGATGATGGATGGACGACTAAGTATTTTTTACCCATGTTTCTAATTATGTATTGTATATGCAGATGTGTGTGTATAGTCATGTGTGTGTGTGTGTATAAATATATATATATATGTGTATATGTTGTCTCTGTGCCTGGCATGTTTCTATGAATTTCTGCTCTCTTTTTATCACACTTATCTACTCATCGCTCTTATGTCATGTCTCTATCAAACTATCCTCCATTCTCACTCGGACTCATCCCAAATCCCTTCGACCACTTCCATCTCCTAAATATCTCTGCCTAAGCTCATCCCTCCACCCCCACATCTAACTCACCAAACCTCACTCTACCTCTGTGACCTCCCACACAACCCTACTAAATTCTCCTGCATTCATCTCACCCTGCTACTATGCTCTCCCTAACCCTTCCACATCCTCTTTCCCCTCCGCCCCCCTTTTATTCATCTCAAGCCTTTGGATTGAGCAAATGAAGGATAAACTCCCAATTAACACTTCTGGATTTCTTTCCTCCTCCACCCCTCCATTACTCCAGTCAATCTAACTAACAAACTCTCATATCCGCAACTCAAATTAACTCATAATAATACTAAAACTGTACTCCTTATTAAATTATACTAATCCATCACTAATTCTTGTTGGGTACCGGAGTAGCGTGCTACTCATCGAAAAGCGCTTCGACGCCTCGTCAGGGGTAGTAAGCGCTATATAAATACGATTACAATTACAATTACAATTACATGTGAGGCTTGTGAATTCACCAGCTGGGAGGTGTACTGGGTGCCCTGTCTAGGCAGTCTAAATGCTATGCCCTGTCTAGGCAGTCTAAAATGCTATGTTGGCATGCATCATGTATGTTGCTGCAGACACACTGGCTAATGTTAGAAATCATGTCTTGTCACTCATAGGTACCCAGGGAGAGGGAGGAGGCATCAACCTCCTGTCTACCATCCACTGTCAGACCAGCAGACCATGGAGTATCACAACATCATAATGTATTACCGCCTGGATAGGCAAACAATAGTGGACTTGTGTCATTAGTTGGATCCAGATCTAATGCCAGCTATTAGTCATCCAACCAACATACCACCCATTGTACAAGTCATGTCAGTTTTTCATTCCCTGGCCACAAGGCCCTTCCAACATACAGTGGTCCTGCCAGCTGGTATATCTCAGCCTATATTCAGTCTGGTGTGGAGGGATGTCCTCTCTGCAATGTTGAAACACCTTGACACCTATATCCAGTTACCCCGACGTGAGGATTTAGCCAATGTGATGGCTGACTTTTATGGTTCTGACCCCCTCCCACATGTGGTGTGATCCATGGATGGCACACATGTTGGCTTGGTGCCACCGCATGCCAATGAACAAGTCTATTGGAACAGAAGAACTTCCATTCCATCATCCGGATTTCTGCATTTCACATGTCTGTGCCCGTTATACGGGTTCAGTCTATGATTCTTTTATTATGTAGAACAGCACCGTACCCGAGCTGATATCACAACTGCAACCAGAGAGGGCCTGGCTGGTGGGTTAGTCATGTCCGTACTGGCTCTGTGTCTGGAATGTCAGGTGTTACAATCATGAAGTGTGGGACTCATTGATGCGATTATGTTCCATTCCTGATTCCTGGGCAGGAGACTCCTCGTATTGCAACCATCCTTAGTTGTTGACACCACAAAGGAATCCATTCATGCCAGGGGAAGTCTGCTTCAGCAAACTGTAAACTTCGCACTTGTATAGCGTACTATTCACCCGTTAGAGTCTCAAGGTACTGTATGCATACCGCTGTGGAACCCCTCCTGGCTTCTCCCTGTGAGGCGCCCACTCCTGGACAGCCCCAGGGTGAAGCCAGGCATCCAAGCGCTGTGAGGGCCATTGTGGAGATTAAGCAAGCTATTGCCCAGGGTTACAGAGTGGGACCCAATAATTAGATTAGGCACTAAGGCGAGAATTACCTGGTCCAAGGGAATTGAGCCCAAGACCCGCCAAGGTGGGAATTGAACCCTGGTCCCGGGCCAGATCTCTGCATCAGGGTCTGCCGCTCTAACCATTGTGCCACACTTCTCACCCTGGAAAGTGTATCAGATCATTGTGGCATGCTGCACGCTACACAACATCACCCTGAAAAATTGGAGGAGCCCACAGCGTCACTGGGTGAGACGCATGAAATGCCAATTGAGGATCAAAGTGGTGAAGAGGAAGGAGGTGACTTGTGAGAAGATCTCATCATCAGCAACTTTTCATGAGTGTATGTCTTGTGATGATATGACTGTGGCTGTACAATGGACTGTAGTTGTGAGAATGTGAACAGTTTGTTTCATACAAATCAACTAAGGAGCTAACACTGTGCAATGTCCAGCCAAAGGCAGGTATATTAATATAGGGTTGACACATCCCCACCTAGGGGATGTTGCTTTGTTGGCTTCCCTGCAATGTAAGTGGTTTTCAAGTTCCTTGAAATGTGGTTTGTGTCATGGTTATGATTCCAAGATTATACTCCTTGTTTTATCTTTGTACAGGTACCTTCAACATGACATCTTCATGTGTGCATTTCAGAGTTGTGACATTGGCAGGTTTGTGATGCTTTTAGGACAGATGAAGTAGACGTTGATTATTTCAGGTAATGTTGGTCACAGAGTTTGGGTGTTGGAGAGCTGTGCCAAGACAGCTTGCATAGTGTCTTCATGGATGGTCAGAAGTGCCCAAAATACTTGTTGTATGTGCTGTGGATGGGCCACTTGCATCATGTGTGTATCATATGGGCATGAGACATGTAGTCATAGGCCCTGATTCACAAAGGTAAACTTAGACCAAAAGTCTAACTTTACTACAAATAAAGTAAGACTTTAGGTCTAAACTTGAACTTTTGGTCTAAGCTTAGGGCCAGTGTAGAGCCACTTTTCTTGAACCCAGTAGCACCCCCCTACTGCCATCATATGTTTGATGTATCTAAAATACGGTGCACCATGGCGGTAGTTAGGGAACTAGCATCACCATTTTTTATGCTAGTTTGGAGCTTTGTAAGATTAGCGTAAACAATGTTGATACTAATCCTGCAGAGCCCATTGAGACCCATTGTAAACAATGGTGTGCCTCCTTTTAATGCCTGGTCTGAGCAGGCATTAAAACTGCCAAACAAAATGATGCAAAGGAATCTCTTAGATTTTTTTGCCCCATTTTTTCGACTCCCCCTAATGGGGGAATGCCCCCTCTGCATACATTATGCCTGGCACAGGCATAATGTAGCGCAAAGGGTTACAAAGTGGCTCAACGCATACATTGCGCCACTTTGTAAATATGGCACAGGGATTTTGGCCTCGCTGGGCTACATTAGCCTAAAAAATGACACTAATGTGAAGCAAGGAGGCGTTACGGGCTCTCAATATGCCCCTTTATATTTTTTTCAAAATCCAGTTCAATGGTAAAATCTGATTTTTAATCAATATTTAGTAAAAGTAACTTTAAGAAAATTACCTTTTTCCTGCTTTAAGCTCCTTGAAGCTAATTGGCATTAGCCTGACACAGCCAGTGCTTGACCATAATATGTGAAAAATGCTATTAGAGCAGAAACACTGGCCTGAGTGTGGGAAGGTGTTTTTCGTTTCGTTGTGGGAAGACCAGCTAGGGTGGATCCAGAAACATAATTAACTTGCAAAGACCTGCCATTTCATAAGTAAATGTGGGATGAAACCTGAAGACAGCAAACCATCATTTCACCAAACAGACTGAATTCAAACTTTTAGAAGGGTGGGCTACTCCCAGAACCAGTTTTCAGTGACCACAAATGAGGGGGTCATCTCCCTAGACACACCTCCTGGTGAGTCCTTAGTCTATGCACAAAGGGAAAGGGTTTCCCTATCTTGGATTTTAGGAGTAAGATGCACTGTGAGATTGTTTACAGTAGGGCACAGAGGAAGTGCTGCAGAAGGAGGATGGGTTACTTCAGAGAGCTTTTAACGTATTGATAGGTGTTAGGAGTAATCCTCACTCACAAGCTGGTACCAGGCATAAATATGGCTCTTAAACACACACTCTTCAGAACTCTGTGGACGATGTTAAAACAGAAGGACTGCACCTGCTGTTTGGGACTTGTGAGGAGACCCAAAAGGCTAGATCTGCTCCTACTTGTACCCAGGAAAAAGAGGTGGACTCCAGTTGTCAATGGTCTTATCACCTGTGTGGCTATGTTGACACAACAAGATGCAAGCAGCCTTTTTCCTGAAGTGCTGACCTGACCATTTGCCAGTGGACCTGCTCTGGGCCCTGTTGGTGGCCTCTGCTAAGACACTTGGCTTACCTGGACTTCACCTCCATATTCTTAAAAGCTGTGGCACGTAGAAGAATTCTGATTTTCAACTTCTTTAGGACCATTATTAATCACCTGAGTTGATCTGGACAAGGCGTGACTTGTCTGGGCTAACACAACTGGGGCCATATTTATACTTTTCGACGCACAACTGCGCCAACGCAGTTGTGCGTCAAAAAATCTAACGCCATTCTGAAGCGCCATGCGGGAGCCGTATTTATTCAATGACGTTAGCCGGCGTTAGCCGGCGGAGCTGCCTGGTGTGCGTCAAAAAAAATGACGTACACCAGGCAGCGCCGGCGTAGGGGAATATGGAGCTTGGGCGCCAAAAAATGGGGCAAGTCAGGCTGAGGCAAAATTTTCGCCTCAACCCGATTTGCGCCATTTTATTTTTACTCCCAACCCCCATTGAAATGACTCCTGTCTTAGCAAAGACAGGAGTCATACCCCTTGCCCAATGGCCATGCCCAGGGGACTCCTGTCCCCTGGGCATGGTCATTGGGCATAGTGGCATGTAGGGGGGCACAAATCAGGCCCCCCTATGCCACCCAAAAATAAAAAAAGAAATTACTTACCTGAACTTACCTTATGTTCCCTGGGATGGGTCCCTCCATCCTTAGGCGTCCTCCTGGGGTGGGCAAGGGTGACAGGGGGTGTCCCTGGGGGCTTGGGAGGGCACCTCTGGGCTCCTTCCGAGCCCACAGGTCCCTTAACGCCTGCCCTGACCAGGCGCAAAAAAACGACGCAAAAGCGGCTGGACGTCATTTTTTTTGACCCGCCCACTCCCGGGCGTCAGTTTTGCCCGGGAGTGTAAATACGGCGCACATGCCTCGGAGTAAATTTTTTAGACGGGAACGCCTACCTTGCATATGATTAACGCAAAGTAGGTGTCCACGCTAAAAAATGACGCAAACTCCATGGACTTTGGCGCTAGACGTGTCTAACGCCAGAGTATAAATATGGAGTTTGTTTTGCTTCGAATTTGCGTTAAAAAAAACTAGGCAAATCCGGCGCAAACGGGGTATAAATATGGCCCTTGGTGTCTTCAGCTTAGAGCTTCCCTCAGTAGCAAATCCATACGGCATACCCTTCATGAAAAGGTGTCCCGATCTCATGGAATTTGCTGTTTTGTTCAGACTACAGCCTTGTACAGCTGGTAGATTCTGAGCTCTGAAAAAGAAAACTAAGTCCAACATAGAATTCTTCATCAGGTGAAGACCTGAAATGTATCTGGCCAAGAGAGGATTTCCCTGGGTGTGAAATTTTACCTATTGCTGTTCTGAGCTTTTTTTCACCAAAACCAAGAGCTTCAACTAATTGTCTTTGAATGGTTATCTTGCTGTAAGAGGATTACCGCAGATGTAGTCTGCAGTTTTTCATTGCTGGAAGATTTGACTTCTGTTTCAGAGACCTTTAGTAAATGTTTTGACCGATGATCATGTTTGGTGTGTTCAACCCACACTCCATCGTGATCAGCCCAAATTCATACCTAATAACTAGTCCCACTCGAGCAGTACTTTCTATGGTTCTTTACTTTTGCTTCAAGCTTGTTCTTTTAAATTCTTTAAAAAACATATCTCTAGTTACCCTTATAGGATATTTTTTTTTTAGTACCATTTTGTTTATTACAATTCAGTCTGTTTTCATAGATTGAAGCGGAATTTTTATTGAGTTTTGTTTGAATTTTTTGAAGATTTGATACTTGTAAATGATTTACACATGTTCTCTCATTTATACCTACCTTCTTTGTGCCGTAGCTCTCAGGGTTGAATTCCAGGTTAAACTATGGAATCCTTAGCATGGGCCTAACTGGTTAGTGATTTTGGGAGTCATTACAGCTTTGGCAGGTCTGTTGAATGACATTTTGGTGGTTCTACCGCCGCAACTCTGGCGGTCTGACTGCTGTATTATCAGTTTGGCTATGGGACCACCAAAAGCCTGCCAGCTGTCCTTCGGCCCACCAAACTGACTGTCAGTCAGTATGGCGGGACTGTGGTGGTCCTTCACAGTGGCAGTCAATGTTAGAGATCCCAGCATCAGGGCTGCCAGGGCTATTACGACCTGCTGAACCACCAAGTTTTCATTGAAAATTCCATTACCATGGACAGCTTGGCAGTCTGCCAGGTAAGGGGCCCAAAACGGGAGGCACCAGAGAGTACAGCTGCATGGAGGGGGAGGCAGGGTTCGGGGGTCACACTGTGTCCAGTGCACGGCGTGGTGTATTGGAAACAGGCTGCCCATCGTACTTACAGGTGACGAAACACGTGTTGGCTGTATCTCCACGATAATTCAATGCTTTCGGAACACCTACAAATAAAGATACCACCTATAAACAGGATTTGAGACTCGTTTCAACATCATTCTTCTCCTAACCCACAGAACCACTTCAGCAACACCTTTTCTTGCTTCATTGTTGGACTTTACTCTCTGTGTGCTGTGGCCATTTTGCTCCAGGTAGGAGAGCATGACCGATAGTAGCTCCATTGTCCTGCCCCATGCCTTTGCCCGCCAATCACTCCACCCCGTGTAGAACTTGCAATACTGTGGTCCTAGGACCGTCGGCCAGGCACTGTTCGAAGCACTGCCACCATGGCGGTCCGATGGTCGGACCCTTATACTCGTAATGAGGACCTTTATTACTAATGAAGAACTACCCTGCACCTAATTCATAATTCACATTATTACATCAGGCATAAATGGTTTTGCTACTGTGTAATTCCCTATGATAAGTACATAAAATTATACAGCAGTAAGCCCCAAATAACTGAAAGAGAGTCAGGGGAACAAGGCATAATTTGCATTGTTAGTTTGTGAATGTCTACAAACCTATATGCTAATGGGATGTTTTATTGTATACTTATGGTGCTGGAGAGCATTTTAAAAACAAGCAATACATACACAAATAAATGCATATGTATGCATATACAAAAATAGCTTCTGCTTTTGCAGCAAAGTAATTTTGCTGTAGTAGAGCCACATGTGTCCATACCGGGTAATAATTTGCCTCTTTGGGATGGATTTTAGTTATTTCAGTGCCACCGTGGAATTATTGATTCACATGAGCATACTATGATTCATTCATGTGTATAGAAAGTGGCTGGATAAAATATTCATTTAAAAGAGCACCAACAATTTCTTCTCTTGTGAGCACAGTAATTTGTCCCAGTGACCGTTGTTTGCACCTGTCAAGATATCTTGAGATGTTGTCAACTATGCTCTTGTTTATGCTTGCTTGTCTTCTCAACAAATATCTTTTAGGGCAAGCTTTATCCCTTTCCCCACAGAAGAATCAAAATATCAGCTTCCAGCATGACATTTAGCATTGCTTTCGGGACCCACTCATTTTGAGTCCAGGTGTTCCATTCCAGCGACTCAATGTATTATCTTTTTAGGGCTCTATAAAGTTGACCACTATGGGACTCATTATGAGGCAGTGGCAGTCGGACCGCTGCAACTGTGGTGGTCCGACTGCATATTACACACCTGGCCGGCTAACCCACCAGAGGACCACTGTCTCTGCTAGGAACGTGGTCCCCAATGGGTCGACAGCAGCCAGTATTGCAACCAGCCAGGGTGGTGCTGAACTCAGCTCCTCCTAGCTGATTACAGCCCCAGTTTCTGCCAGCCTTTCCATGGCAAGGTCCCTGCCATGGAAAGACTGGCAGGAAGCCAGTGCAATGGGCCACAGGTGGGCCTCTGCACTGCATCTGCCTATAGCATGAGAAATGCAGGGGCTCCCCGCACAGCACCATTGGTGCAGACAGTGCACATTCCGATTGTGCTGGGGTGCTTCAATATTGACCTCAGCTCCTTTAATGGAGCTGGGACCAATACTGTAGCACTGCTCCTGCAGGGTAGCCCGGCGGGAACCTTGTAATACCATGTTCCCACCGGTCAGCCTGGCGAGAACATTGTAATAAGGTGGAGGCGCTACCTCTATGGTGGTGGCGTCCTCCCCGCGAGTTTGGCTGTCCAGCGATGGGAATGACAAACCCATAATGATGCCCTAAGTTACTATTGCTCATTCTTTTAGTATTAATGGGCTTAATCAAGTAACATGCTGGTTTATGGTATGAGCACATTCGCTAATTTCATCTACTGCTCTTCATGCCTTTGCTAAGGTCAAGTGAATGTGCTGCGGCCTTGAAGTCAATTTCACCCGTATACATACTAAGGCACCAGAATGTTCTTACTTAAATTTTGACTATCTCAAATGCCGTGTCTGTATCTGTATCTCTTATTTGGTTTTCAATCATAGACTGAGCATCATTCAAAACTCTGGGCCTGAATGACAATGGTCAACTTAACCTTTTTTGTAAGTTCACTATATTTTGGGATTCACAACTATGACCTAATTTAATTTTATTCATTGTAATTTTATGACTGCATAGACTCCACATGAGTGGGGTAGACTTCCCAGATAAAAACCTAAGCCTATCCTATTTTTTTAATGCACCCAGACTGTGGAATTTCCACTGTTGTAAAATTGCCATTAGTAAAATTAAACTAGTAATTTGTGAATCCCAAAAAGGTATCAATCTTACACAAAAGTGCAAGTCTACCTCTGTGAATCCGGCTCCCGGTGTCCATTACAAAGTTAAGTAAACAGCTGCACACTAGGTTGCACTTAAAGGTCTTTCAACTACACAAACTGCTTTTTAGGAAGAAATATGTGTTGTGTTACCAGCACAAACAATAATGGGATTAGAATTAATATGATCTGTTAATCAACAATATTTGCAGTTATGCACAACAATTTATTCAATGTTATTTTGTTTTCTGATTCTCTGTATTGATCGAGTGCAGACTTGACCACAAGGAAATAGAAACATTTACATAAAACTAGTGGTTCTATATTATGAGACAAAAAAAGCAGCAAAATGTATCACAACAGTGGTAAAAAGGTGCAAATGCAGTGGAGAGATCAGTAGCTTCTTGGGAATAAATGACACAATAGATGACAGGGTGAATAAACCTCTGTTACATCTGGGTACAGACATGAATGATAATAGGAGCATGCCTATTTTTAAAGAACTAATGAAGCTAACACCATAAAGTGCAAACAGGCAAGAATGTTGATGCTAAGGGCCTTATTTACATGTTGGCTTCAATGGTACTGCATTGAAATGACGAAGGCTAATCCTTATCAACAACATAATGGTCCACCTTTCCAATTTTACTGTAGGTGCACCAGAGATTTGACTATGGCAGTTACTACTCCTTCACTGCTGTAGCCATACCTCACCGATGGCCTGACAAAGTAAAGGCCGTCATGGAAATGGCTATATGTCCACCCACACAATCAGCATGGACGGGCCTATAACCGTTTTTTACTGTCCATCACTGCCTGGCAACCCCTGATGGTGAGGGACAGAAATATGCTAATAAAGCTCTTCTAGCCATAGGAGATGATTCCCATGGTGATGGGACCATTACATTTTTTATTTTGATTCTCAACTTACTATTGCTACAAATATGGGCGGGCAGTATGTCTGCCACAAGAATGGAGTAATTTACTCCGTTCTCCTTGTGGAACGATGTGCCATCCAATGTTTGGATAAAATATTGAATAAAAAACTCATGATACATAAATATTGTGTCAAGAATAGCAGGATGTCAAAAATATAGTTGACAGGAATATTGGAAGTAAGAATATAATTTTAAGTGTTGTTTTTAATATTATGCAAAACATATCTTTTTAAAAATATTGCTTTATATAACACTATTTGCAAGTGTTATTTTATATGTATTTTATTGTAGTTTGTTTTATTATATATTTTTAATAATTTTTTATTTGTATGTTTAGTAAGATAGTTTTTAATTTGTGACATTTTTTTAATTTGTGAAAAAATGATGTATATATATTTTTAGTGGCAGGATGTTGGGTTTGAAGGGGTTATGGGTACAAAGACTTAAAAAGTGAATATTTAATATTAATTTAATAATATTTATTTCAATGTTATGCAAATTAATATAATAACATTTATAAATGATTGATTTTCTTACATTAATAATTTTTCTAAAAAATAGTTTCTAATTATTTTGACTGCACACATAAATTATCTCACATGAACAACATATTGATAATATTAAAATAATTACTTAAATTGTAGAAAAATAAAAACATTCGAAATATAATAAAAATAAAGTTAATATTGTAAACTTATTATGTAAGGATTCATATTTGATAATTTTTCAATTACATTTTTAAACATCTTAAAATATTGTAATGGATTTTTGTAAATTTTGAAAATTATAATGTCATTGTAAATAAATTGTTGGAATTTTTTTTAATTAATAAACCATGAGCACAGAATAAATATGCCTTATGTATGACCTATATATTTATATTAAGCTATATATTTGTATGTTATGTGTTTATTTATGAAATAATATTACACAAAATTTTAATAATGAAACTTTTAATATGTTTATTATTGGAATATGTAGTTTATGATGTAATTTCTGGAATTCATTAATTTTAATGTAAACAATGTTTAATATTTAGGCCCTGATTTATACATTTTGGTGCAAAACTGCAGCAACTCAGTTTTGCACCAAAACGTTTAGCACTGGCTTTCACCATTTCTGTGCACCAGCCGAGCTCCATATTTATAGAATGGTGCAAGCCGGTGCAAAGGCTAGGCTAGTGGGAAAAAAAATGACTTTAGTTGGTTTGGGCTGGCAGTATGGAAGAAGGAGTTTTTGCACCAAATAATGACGTTTGGCAGGTTAGAGTAAAGAAAATGACTCTAACCTGCCTAGAGTCATTTTCTGACGCAAAACCTTCCATACCAAAAGACTCCTGTCTTTGAAGAGACAGGAGTCATGCCCACCATCCCAATGGCCAGCATAAGGGACCAGGGTCCCCTGGGCATGGCCAATGCACCCAGTGCCATGTAGAAGGGGCCATTTCAGGGCCCCCAATGGCACTTTAAAAAATAAAATGAAATACTTACCTATACTTACCTGGGATGGGGTCCCCCATCCTCAGCTGTCCCTCTGGTGTGGGTGGGGGTATCCCTGGGGCCTGGGGAGGGCACATGTGGGATTATTGCACGGTGTTCCACCATGGAAATATGCCTACAGGTCCTCTAACACCTGCCCTGAAACAGGCTTTAAAAAATGGGGGAAAGCAAGCTTTGGACCATTTTTTTACCCCTCTGACCTCCTCTGCACCATTTTTGCAAGGGAGTGTAAATATGACGTTAAGACCATAGAGTCACGTTTTGCACGGAAACGCCTACCTTGCCTCTCATTAAGGCAGGGTAGGTTACTACTTCCAAAAAATGACTTTAACTCCATAAATTTGGCGCTAGACGGGTCTAGCGCCAAAGTATAAATATGGAATTAGTTTTGCACCGAATTAGACTACAAACAATGACGCTAATTCTGTGCAAACAGGTTACAAAATATTCCCCTTAATTTGAAATTTGTTTGGCATGTTTTGTATTGTAATGATTTTCATTTTTGGAGTATATATTTTTTATGTTCAGTTTTTAATACTTAGGAATATTATTAAATGTAAATAAAAATATATTATTATTAATTGTGACAAACATTGCTTTATATGGTAATGTTTAATTATAAATATATAGATTTTAGTTTGGTTTATTGTATTTTTAAAGTAGTTTTTATTTTATGTTTTAGATCTAAAATGATGTACGAAAATGGAGCATTGATTCTATATACACATTTTGTTTAGTATCCAGCAGCTGTATATAATTTTTCAGAATGTGTTGGAAATAGTAAACCCTTTTAATGCTTAAAATCTTTCCCAAATTAATCCATATTGGAGTGGGAATAGTAAATGCCATCCCTTTAGTGTCCAATATCTTTCAGAAATTGATTTAGATTGAAGTGGGAATAGTATTTGCCACCTTTATAATGTCCAGCACCCTGCCCGAATTTTTTTATGTTGGAGTGGGAATAGTTTTTGTCACCCCTTTAGTGTTCAACACCGTCCCAAATTTGGTATGGGTTGGTGTGGAAATAGGAAATGTCATCCCATTTAGAGTCTCATTCCGACTTTGGAAGTCGTACCGCCAGACCGCCATGGTGGGGGCCACCAAAAGACCACCAAGTTGGAGGTCATAAAGACTGCCGTATTACAAGTCTCACAGACAGGACCACCAAAAGTCTTCCAAATACCCAACATAGCCATTACTTTGGAGGGCAGGAAGTAGGCTATCTGACCACCAGCATTGATAACCCGTCAACCAACAACCAAACCTACTACAAGTCGCAGTCCTGGTCAGCCGTGGCGGTCTGCCAATGGTGGCCCGAACCACGATGGTTCGCGGTCAATAAAGTAAAACACAATACCACATTTGATGGATCTGAAAACAACATAGCTGACACACATTGCCACACCCAACACACCCCTTCACAAACCACAAACCTTTGCCTCTTCAATGCCAAACACCCAAGCCAGAGCACATCCAAAAATCACCAAACCCTTGATTTGGCACCCCACAACTTCCCCAAATCACATATCCCACATCCTCAACACACTCATATTTCCAAACACATTAATTTGCACTTCGCAACCCCATAAAAATACCATCACCTGTTAATTTCCAACAGAAAGGTCAACAATTGTGGCTGTGTGAGAATGGTGTGCACTTCCAATATGTCTGCCACAATCAATGATTGAAGTTTATGATGAAAAAGTCATTATTTGTGAAGAAGAGTGCTCCAGTGGTAAAACACCCAGCCACAGGGTGTGAGGGTTGTTTCCTATGTAGGTCACAGTCCATCTATGAAATGAAGAAAACCACGGCACATCTCAAGGTCAAAGTATAAGCCATTTATTCCTTGGTGCTTATAACAGGAGAGTTGGTGACCTGATCCAATGAGGTACACTAGGTAAGTGATTTCTAGGCCAATACAATTTTTTGTAGTTGAAAGAAAACAGCCGACACGTGTTTCGTCACACTGGACTTTTTCAAGGCTTTCAACAAAATGGAGATATTATGTATAATATGAGATTCCAGTTATCACGGATATAGAACAAGTATGCAAAGTATAGCATGAGTCAAAAGGGAGTCCAGAGACCATGATACGTCTGCTGCCGGTCTCCCGTCCTTTCTATTTACGGATCGCGTCGCATCTGAAGCCTGTTAATTTCCCACCACTTATATTTTAATCCCCACCATGTCACCCCAGAAAAATCCTTGTTTCACTGAGGATGAGTTAAGAGTCTGGTGGATGAAGTCATTAGAGTAGAGCCACACCGTTTTGGAGCCCTGGTCCAGCACACTACAATCACCAGGAAAATGGAAATGTGGCAAAGGATAGTTGATAGGGTGAACGCTGTAGACCCCACCCTGCACACAAGGGACGACATCACGAAGAGGTGGAACGACCTCAGAGGAATGTTTGTCCTATGGTATCCAGGCACCAGCTGCAAGCTTAGAAGACTAGCAGTGGCCCCGCCTCCTCCCTTACAACTCACATCCTGGGAGGAGAAGGTCTTGGCCATCCTGCATGCTGAGGGCTTGACAGGAATACTTGGGGGAGTGAAGTAGGGTAGGTCACAAGACAAAAATATCACCAAAATATATTGCTCACCTTTTGCCAACTTCACTGTCAAACCACTCAAACGACCCGTGTGCACCTGTCCATAGACCCCTGTCTGGCCTCCAACATGTTAACTACACTTACCTGTGGGACAGCAAATCTGTATAGTGTGTGTAGTACAAGGACTGACAGCACTACAATTTGCAGCAGGCACTGTTTCACCATTACAAAAACCTGAACAGTGTATCCTACTCATAATTTCCTAATACACCCGAGAGGATGAAGATGAGGAGGAGAGGATATACTGTGTGGGTAGGACAGGCACTGACAGGAATGCTAAGGTCAGGAGGCACTGCTACTCTCACTCCACTCAGCCACAACAGTGTCCTCTGCTCCAATGACTCTTCTCCCTCTACTCAGCCTTTGAACTGTATTCACGTGAGAGGATGAGAGTTGTATACCATGTGGGTAGTACTTTGTACTTGGAGTAACATGACTGTAGATCCCAGGAGGGCCATTCCCTGTAACTCCAATACCCAGGCAAGATCCATATGACATCATGCATCTGTGTGTGAACTCACAAATGGAGTTTAACCACTTGGGAGGGACCAAGATACATATAAGGGTACACTCTGTGATGTGGCTAAACACCTAGAACAATTTTTAGCAGCTACGCCAAGATACAAATATTGTGGAACATAAGGACAGCGCAACCTGTGTGCCAAAAAAAAACATTGTGACGGATCAAATTCAACAAGAGGCACCATATGAATGGTATTGCCAGCAGACACAGTAACAATGCACTGACCACATGATGACAACTATCACATATACAACAAGCTTCTTGGTCTGCCTGCATAACAGTAAATTAATTATTAAAATGACCTAAACCACATCCTGCCCAACCACTGTTTAGCCTGCACTGCTGGCAATAAATTAGTCTATCACCATCCTTCTAAGTGCTAATAAACTCAGACATTCTGAAGCTAGTTGACTGAAATAACATTGGTATGTATTGGACCTGGCCCTTTTTGCAGGGTTACCCCCAAATGTTTTGCCTTCTTCCTTCTAATTTTTCTGACCAGTTTGTGTTGGCTTTAGGACTCTGGTCTCTTTGCCACTGCTAACCCGTACTAAAGTACATATGCTGTCTGTGTAAATTGTATTGTTGAATGGTTTGTCCATGATTGGCATATTTGATTTACTAGTAAGTCCCTAGTAAAGTGCACCAGAGGGGCCCAGGGCCTGTCAATCAAATGCTACTAATGGGTCTGCAGCACTGGTTGTGCCACCCACAGGAGTAGGCCTGTGAACATGTCTCAGACCTGCTACTGCAGTGTCTGTGTGTGCAGTTTTGAACTGCCAATTTGACGTGGCAAGTGTACCCAATTGCCAGGCCCAAACCTTCCCTTTTTATACATGTAAGGCATCCCTAAGATGTGCCCTAGGTACCTCCATGGGCAGGGTGCAGTGTATCTTAAAGGTAGGACACGTGCTGATGTGTTTTACATGTCCTAACAGTGAAATACTGCCAAATTCTGTTTTCACTGTTGGACGGCCTATCTCGCTCACCACACTCCTTCCTTTGGTTAAGCAATACCAGCCCCTTCAACATCTGTGGAAACCACATGCAGGGAGGCCCTGTCAGGGGAAGGACCCACCTCAGACACCCCTGCCTCTGTAGTAGCCGATCCTCCTACAAACGGGGATGTTCACCCAAGTCTTAAGGAAGTGCGGATGGCCATGGAGTCCCTTCCCTCATTGTGGCGTGTTCTATTCCCCTGCAGTCATCTTTTGCACTATCACCCTAGTGGTAGCACAATGGGTATGGGAGTCTATTGTAACATTTAACCTATAGGCCCTGGATATACTTTGCACCATATACTAGGAACTGATGGGTAAATTAAATATCCCAATTAGGAGTATAGCATATTTCAACATGTTGAATGGTCAAAGGACACACACTGGGCAGCGTACAGCAGTGTCTCGGTGTGCAAAGAACAAAAAACAGCAATGAAAACAAGCGAAAGGTAGGGGTAACCAGGCAAAAAAGGGACATTTACTCATAATGTAGTTCCTTACTACCTAGTTCTTCTGACTTATTATGGTGCCCTGAATCTTTTACTTTGTGCTCTCACCACAAACACACATTCAGTCCTCATCCATCAAAATCATGAACACCATCCACTCCGGCTCTCCAGCTGACCCCTGCCCTTACCACATCCTCAGCAAAGCAAGCTCCATCATCGCACCCCAACTATGGAAGATCATCAACAGCTCCTTCGAGTCCGCCGATTTCCCGGAGAGTTGGAAACACGCTGAGATCAATGCCCTCCTCAAAAAAACCAAGGCAGACCCAAAGGACCTCAAGAACTTCTGGCCTATCTCCCTGCTCCCCTTCCCAGCAAAAGTCATTGAGAAGGCTGTCAACAGACAACTAACCCGCTTCCTTGAGGAGAATCGCACCCTGGACCCTTCCCAATCCAGATTCCGCAGCAACCACAGCACAGAAACTGCCCTCATCGCAGCCACCAATGACATCAGAACCATGCTGGACAGCGGCAAAACCTCAGCCCCCATCCTCCTTGACCTCTCGGCCGCGTTGGACACCGTCTGCCACCAAACCCTACACTCACACCTCAGCAATGCTGGAATCCTCGACAGAGCCCTGGACTGGGTCACCTCCTTTCTTACCGGCAGAACTCAGAGAGTCTGCCTCCCCCCATTCCGCTCGGAGGCCACCAAAATCATCTGCAGCATACCCCAGGGTTCCTCCCTCAGCCCGACCCTCCTCAACGTCTACATGACCCCGCTCGCTAACATCGCCCGATTCCACAACCTCAACATCATCTCATATGCCGACGACACCCAGCTGATCCTCTCCCTCACCAAGGACTCCGCCAAGACTTACCTCCACGAAGGAATGAATGCCATCGCCGAATGGATGAAGAGCAGCTGCCTCAAACTCAATTCCAACAAGATGGAAGTCCTCATCTTCTGCTCTACCCACTCCTCATGGGATGACTCCTGGTGGCATGCCACTCTTTAAACCCCTCCAACTCCCACCGACCACGCCCGCAACCTAGGATTCATCTTGGACCCCTCACTATCCACGACCCAGCAAGTCAACGCCATCTCCCCCTTCTTGCTTCAACACCTTCTTCATGCTCTGAAAGATCTACAAATGGATACCCACAGAAACCAGAAGAACAGTCATCCAAGCCCTCGTAAGCAGCAAGCTGGACTACGGCAATGCCCTCTAGGCAGGAACCACAGCCAAACTCCAGAAGAGGCTGCAACGCATCCAGAACACCTCTGCACATCTCATCCTGGACATCCCTCGCCACTGCCACATCACAGACCACCTGAAAAACCTGCACTGGCTCCCAGTCAACAAGAGAATCACCTTCAAACTTCTCAAGTGCACTCACAAAGCACTGCACAACACCGGACCAGAATACCTCAAAAGACGACTCTCCTTCTATACCCCGACCCGGCATCTCCGTTCCGCCGACCTCGCCCTCGCAACCGTCCCATGCGTCCGCAGAACTACAACCTGCGGTAGATCATTTTCGCACCTCCCCACCAAAACATGGAACACTCTTCCCACCCACCTGTGCCAGACCAAAGACCTCCTTACCTTCAGAAAACTTCTCAAGATCTGGCTGTTCGAGCAGTAGAAGCACTCCCCACCTTCTCTCCCCTCCCCTCCTCAGCACCTTGAGACCCTCACAGGTGAGTAGTGCGCTTTACAAATTCCTGATTGATTGATTGATTGATCCTATGGGTCACCACCATCTTTCTAGGTGAAGTGCAAAGCAGAAAGGTGGAACCAGAAAAGAGAGTGCAAGGGCCATGAGTGATTTATTCTAAACAGAGGTAAGAATCCAATCATAGCCAAGACTATGGTATATACTCATCAGGAAACCCTTGGGCCTGGCTACCTGCAGTGTTACCAAATCATCTGGAATTACAGATCCACTTAGGGGAACCAATAAGGAAGTTTAGCTTTATGCACTTGCATAAGATAAATCAATTTGAGAAGAGCCAAATAGAGGATATTTATGTAGGATTTAAGATGAACTCCCTTAAAATAGTTCATTTATTGGATGTGTAAGAGCCCCGGAAGTCATCAGGATTCTTGCATTAGACTGTAGCAAAATCCTCACACACAACATCAACATTTCCATTGAATATGTCACTTTCCTAGAAATTTGGCAACACACAGCAGTCACAGCCTTCCTTAAGAAACTGCCAGCCGACTCCAGCGAACTGAGCACCTTCCACCTTAATAGACATGGCATCCTTGGTGTGATTTTCTCCCTAACTTTTTGCCTTCAACCTTTCTGTTTTGCTCTGTTTGCTTTTGCTGGGCTTAGGAATCTACGTGCTTTACTATTGTTAAACGGTGCTAAAGTGTTTGTGCTTTCTCCATAAAACAGGGCAGAATTGGCTTATACCTAATTGCATATTTATTTATTTTACATGTACATCCATAGTAAAGTGGCACTACCTGTGCCCAGGTTTCCAAAAGGTAAATGCTGCTAGTGGGCCTCCATATATAATGAAACAAGGGTCCCTCTTGTAAAATATAGGAACATCAGCATGTACATAGGAATACAATCAAACCTATAGAATGTTTGATCAATGGACAATGCTTGAATATTTATTGTGCAAAGATATCCAACAATAGTGCGTGAACAACAAACAGAAAAACAGTCACTGGTGACTCCAAAAAGCTCAGACTTAAAGGTGTGACAAATTAAACCAAATGTTTGTGGTCATTATCTACAAGTACAAGTGCTCATGTCTACAACATTATAAACATTCTGTATTTGAGTCTAGGTCTTACAGTTGATGACATTTCGATCCTTCGGGGAATAAAAGGATCATTATGAGGACAAAAATTGATTCGTCTGATGTATGCCAGCATGAGCTAAACAAATGATGAACACAACTATCCACGGGTCATATCCCACAAAAAGGTGAATGCCAGTGTCACCTGCTGGAACTGGCAGATAACTAAAAAAAATCTTCAGTGAAGCTGTCGATATATCATAAACTATAAATCCCCAGACTAGAAGGGGCCAATAATGCTGCATTGTAAGTGGTATCTCATAAGGGACAGGCAGAGGAATAAGTATGCAGTGAGGATGCTGGCCAATGGATGGCCTTAGGGAAAGCTAGATGTAGTCTAGTCTTCCCTTGGGGATTTCTCGAGTATGGGAAGGAGGGAGGACAGGATTGGTAGAGTACTGGGCAGGGGACATTAGGGGGATCTGAAAAGCATTTAAGGAGTTGTAAAGGGTAGTGACACTCTTTCCGACTCCTTCAACGACCTCAGGCGGCTGCAGAGCTCCATTGAGCTACCCACCTACCCTGCAGTATGTTGGAGGTGGGAGACGTGTGTTTGCCATGGTGGGATGGGTTACATGGTAAGGGTCTGTATTAGGAGGAGTAGAGAGTCAGGTGTGGTCTGGCCCCCCCTTTTGGGGGGGTGTAAGGGTGAAAGACAGGTAAATGCATATATTTGGGTAGGATGCCTGGAGTAGGAAAAAGAGATGGCATTAGAGTTCTTTGGTTAAGGATGTAACAAGGATGTAAGAAATGGCGATGAATTGAGTGGAACAAGGTGCACATAATGCATAACGCCTCATGGGAAAGGATCTGGGGGGAGGCCAGAGAAGGTATAGGTTCAATATGTTAATGTTAAAAAATGTCCTTTGTTACATAATACAGTTCTTATGCAATACTGTCCTAATAACTCGCCTTTTGCACAAAGTCCGGAGTTTGGAGTGTGAATGCCTCGCTAATGAATGGCGTGGTGAGGGCTCTGTGTTCGAATCAGCGCCGGCACACAGGGAGAAGAGCTTATTCTGCGTTTCTTCTATGATAAATGGCATACTGTATACGGCATTACGGACCGTAACTACAATGGTTTTTAAGAGGAGAAAATACTATTTTACTTTTGATGTGTTGATTCTCTAAACATATGATGAAGTGTACTCATACAGGGTAGTTAGTACATCTCAGCTACAGCTCAATCAGAGCGAAGCCAAAGATGAAAACATCATTTGCATACGGTAGGAATACCGATTTCTTAAATTCATTACAGGGGTTTGGGAGTAGGACAACTTCCTAATTTCGTCAAATATGTGCTAAAATTAATTTGGCTGCATAGAGAATCACAAAGGCACCAATACGGAACCCTCTTAGGGAAAATGTGTGGTAACAATGTGGGTGATAAACTTTATCTGAGCACATCAGTCTCCTGGACTGTGACTTAAGATGCAAGCCAACTGATCATTATGCTCTGGAGTGCTTGATTGGGTTGTCATGGGTTTATTAATTATCATAATTATGAAGATTATAATGATTACGATGGATTCGATAGCTATGAAGATACCAACCTTTGCCTATTAGCTACCCGCATAGTTTTCAGATAAAACGTTAATTATTCACCTGACAAATGACATGTCACTCCATAATTGTTAACTTCATCTTATGAGACTCAAGTTATCTTCCCCTTTTCCAACTTCCTATCTCTGCATGACTGCCATCTTGATTGAGGCGAGGTGATGCCCCATCAAGGAATCACATCTAGACATCTGTAGGTTTATGGAGCAGACTTTTTGTTGCCTCTAGGTTCGTAGTAAACTACATATTACACAGAAATCAGGTGTGTATTTGGAGATTTTAGCGAACATTCCTTTTTTTCTTTAATTTGCCCTATTTTTAAGAAATATTTTTTTGAAAATGTGATGAGACAACTTTCATCGGTATTATTTGGTATTTTCCCTCAGTATTATTATTGTATTTTTGATACAATATGTGATTAAAATCTGTTTTCAATTGCACATTGTAATGCTAAACATTCTATTATAGTATTTTGTTCAGCGCAATAAACATTTGAAACATGAAATTGTTGCGATTGATGGTTTCTGCCTTTCAGGACAAAACATTAAAGCAAATGGTAATGGTAAATTGTTTTTTATCGACAAAGGTAGCATTTTGTCTTCAGATATTTTCAAGATAATAAAACGGATAAACCGTGTCCTTAGGTGACATTACGTGGACGTGTCTGATGATTTACAATCAGACTGCTGTAAATATCCCTGAAGTGTCAATATGCTTAATGTGCTCGGGGGTTTCACTGGATGCAGAATGGCAATATCTCATTGGAGTGACCACACACAAGATGAAATGCTGGTAATGTCTCCCGTCACTCTAAAATATTAAACTGTGCCCTCAGGTGACATAAATCTGTTCAAAAGGTTATAGAGAAAAATATAGAACTTTTAATACGGTTTTCTATTTCTATTGATTTATGCTCTAAAAAGATTGTTGCCTTGTTAAGAGTGTAATGTGTTGGTGGGTATGAAACTAAAATTAACGTTTCAGAAGCTTGTTTTTAATGTAGCTCCCACTTATGCCATGTCTGTAACTTGTAACGTGTGTACATTGACATAAGACGTCAGCCGTGACCTTTGACACGCAGAGTAATATTCTTGCACTGTAGAACCTAACAAATCAGTAAATCTGCTTCAGAACTTCCTTCTTTTATTTTCCACATTGATATGCTTGATAGGCTTTCGACTCAGTGGTGTAAGGCAAAATGAAAGGTCTCCACACAAAATTCTGAAGCGGGGCCCCAAAATCACCCACATCTCATAGACGTGTTTGCGTTGGGCCGAACGAGACCTCCTGCAGGGTTGGGGGCCCCTGAAGGCTTGACAACCCCCCACCTCCCACCACACTTCACACTGAAGGGGATGTAGTAGGGCGAGAGTTAAGCTCCTGCTTCAGGACTCTTTTTTCAGTGACTCGTGAACTACTTGCATATGCGAAGGCCATCAAATTCATAGAAAAATCACTTAAAATAACCAGGAGGGGCAGAAGGGGTTTTAATCTGACATGGCAACTGCAGTAACCCATGAGCACCTTCGAAGCTAGTATGCCTAAATGAAATAACAGAATATTGTGCCCTAGCGCAATGGACGTATGCTCTGGATGACAGAATATGAGCATAAATTCAATTTAGAAGGCATCATCTGCGAACCTTGATGGACTAACGGAACAAACCATTTGTGCACACCGATACATACAATAAACTTCAGGTGGTGTTTCATATAGGAACTGGGACACCAAGCTCACGTGCTTTGATTGTGGATGGGAATAATTTTATGTTTGTCTGGTGGTATTTACGTCATCTGTACAATAAGAATTATTATTCAATTTTCGTCACTATGGGTGTTGTTGCCTTCGTTTTTATCTGACACAACCTTTCAGTTGCTTAATATTAACAACAGCTGGAACTCCAGCACTCTAGTAACTCATGTCCCCTAAATCACTCTGATGAGGTCCAGATGGATTAGAATGTGCTAATGCATTTATCATTTTACAGAATCTCCAAGTGATATATTTTCTTTGTTGAGCAAGATACTTTGGGCCAAGAGACACTGGGCCCCATTTACGAGGCCCCTGGCTTAGGATAGTGCAGCAAGTGCTTTGCTGTTCTGCTCTGTGCCACTGAGAAAGGGCAGAAATGTGCTGTATCTACAAGAAACAGTGCATGTCTGTCTTCAACCCCTACACTAGCTCACAAATTGCTGCCATGCGGAAACACAGGCAGCATTGCAAGCCTGCGTTGTGGGGATGATTGTTTTTGTGCAGGAAGGAATACCTTCCTGCACAAAACAGTCACAAGAGGTGTTCTCCTCTTTCTCTGTGTGCTGCAAAATGCAGCACACATAGAAATAGAAAAAAGTGGGGAGAAATAAAGTTATATCTCTCTGTTGCATCACTCGTATGCCTCCCCTGAGGAGGCTTAGGAATCTGACGCATTCCCAGCCTTGTAAATCTGGGAATGCATCAGATTCCTCTGGGTTCCGTGGGTGTTGTGAAGGAATGCCTCAAGCATCACCCTTGGAATGCCCCATTTATGCAGTGTTATGTGTGAAGGGGTCAACATTTACTAGGCCATAAAAAACCAGTTGGCTTTGCATGTTAAATATGGGCCGGCACAATGCGCCACCTGCGCATAAAAAAAAATGACACTCCGGTGGCACAGTGTGCTGCTAGGGCTTTGGAAACGAGGCCCATTGTTTTTAGCAGTTTTTTCTTGCAACTTTCTCAAGAGTCTACATGGCTGCATTGGATGAGTGAAGGTGACTAAAAGGTATGTTTCCTTTCTCCTGCAAAATATGCATGCTACTGCAATATTATGAGCACAACATTGAGTTGCACTTTAAAAATGACATTCTTATATCCCAGCTGTGGGATGTGAATTGAGACTATGGGGGCCAGGGTCGGCGGGAGCACTGCCGACAGGCCGGCGGTGCCCCGCAGGGCATTCTGACCGCGGCGGTTCGGCCGCGGTCAGAAGAGGCAAACCGGCGGTCTCCCGCCGGTTTACCGCTGCCCTTAGAATCCCCCATGGCGGCGCAGCTTGCTGCGCCGCCATGGGGGATTCTGACACCCCCTACCGCCATCCTGTTCCTGGCGGTTCGCCTGCCAGGAACAGGATGTCGGTAGGGGGTGCCGCGGGGCCCCTGGGGGCCCCTGCCGTGCCCATGCCAATGGCAATGGCATGGGCACGGCAGGGGCCCCCGTAAGAGGGCCCCGCAAAGTATTTCAGTGTCTGCTAAGCAGACACTGAAATACGCGACGGGTGCAACTGCACCCGTCGCACCCCTGCAACTCCGCCGGCTCAATTCTGAGCCGGCGTCCTCGTTGCAGGGGCATTTCCTCTGGGCCGGCGGGCGCTCTTTTGGAGAGCGCCCGCCGGCCCAGAGGAAATGTCTAAATGGCCGCCGCGGTCTTTTGACCGCGGTGCGGTCATTCAGCGGCGGTACCTTGGCGGACGGCCTCCGCCGTCCGCCAGGGTCATAATCAGGCCCTATATGTGTGATTTAGTACAGTTATAAAATAATCCTCTACGCTAGCCGTCAAATTCTCTTGTTGATCAGGTCCTAGCCGGAGATGCTACTGCCCTCCCTGTTCCAATATCAGTGTACCTCGAACTCTTTTGAGTCTTCTCCAAATCATTTTTCATTTATGTACACATGTGATGAATCTCACCAGCTGACCACATCCTTCCACTGGATTGTTTGATCACCCGGACTACCTTCCAGTCTCCCCTTTCTAGGGGCCTGATTACGAGTGGATCCTTAATTTCCAACCCCTACATAAATCCTGTTTGCTCAGGGGTCAGAATTACAAGTTGATTGTTATTTAATGCCTCTGATAATAATCAGATGTTCTAAATACCTCAACCATAAATTTCAGCTGGGCAAACCTATTGAAATTCAATGTGGGAAAAGCATACAGTATTTACCATTTCATGCAGATTTTTGTGAGTTAAACACCAAAGTCCATGTTTATCCCCTGCCAGCTCAAATTGTGCACTATTTATCACACTGGCTAAATAACGTACCCTGTGGTATTGTTATTTATCAGAAACAATAGATAGCACCTGTACTTGTAAGCCTATCGCCCAGATTTAAAAAAATTCATGCAGCTCAGGGCACCAGCCCAAAAAGCTGCACTGCATGAGAAGGAGAGAGCAGGAGCGAGCTTATATATTTGTTATGTATTCAGTGCATAAAACTATGCTTTCCCTTGTTTCCTTTCCAGCTTCCTTTCTCTTATCATATATTTCTTCCCTTTCCTTTCTCTCCTTTCCCTCTCCGGTCGCACTACGGAGTAAGCTTCAAATGTTGGAAGTTCAACGTTCATGGTTTGGCGATTGGGGGATTATCTTGTGCGAAGATGCAGGCTGGAGATGACGTGGTAATAAACTGCTCTTCACTCTTATTGCCTTAGTTAGCAATAATTATAAAAAGTGCCATATTCACAGAGATACGGCACTCTCCTCCCCTCCACCTGGCACGGCGCAGAAATTTGCTGCTGTGCGCCATGCGTACACCTTTGCACTATAATGCAAGGGTGTCTGCACAAGTCTACATAGGTTCTGTATTGGAAAAATACCCTTCAAGTACAAAATACAATGAGTAGACCAACTTTAAAAATGTTCCCACTTTGTATGTGTTCTGTATAGCGCAGCACACATGTAAATTTGGAAAAGAACGGAGAAATAAAATAATTTCTCCATGATAGCACCCATTTAAATTGGGTGCTATTTTTTGATGCAAAACACTGTCTACTTTTTTTAACTTTTTTAATAAATGCCATGAAAAACCTTGTGTGATGGCAAGGGAACACCCATGCACCACCGTTGGAATGCCCCCCTTGTGCTAAGTAATGCAATGCAATGCAGTGCTAAGCTTTGATTGGTGTTACTGTCAAGTGAATTTCCAGTGCAAATCAAGTTTTTCACTAGAAAGAAAATTGGTAAACAAAAGTATTTGCACTGATTAGTGCCACTTTTGTGACACAAAAATGGTGCAAATCTCAGTAAATATACGCCTACATGTCTTATTTCCCAAAACACCTAAGGATTCATGAAGATGGTATTCAGTACAAACCATACCCCAGAACAGCAAACAATATACCAAATGGCTCCAGTTGATCAAATTTTAAGGGGCATTTTTATAGTTGTTGGTGCAAAACTGCACTAACGTAGTTTTGCATCAAAAAGTTCTTCACCAGCTTGCACCATTCTTGAGCGCCAGACGGGCACCATATTTATGGAATGGTGCAAGCCGGCGCAAAGGGTAGGCTAGCGTAAAAAAAAAAAATCTACGTTAGTTGGTTGGGTTGGCGGTATGGGAGAAGGGGGTTTTGCACCAAAAAATGACATTAGGTGGGTTAGAGTAAAAATTTCCATCTCAGGGCCCCCAATGGCACTTAAAACAAGAATACTTACCTGTACTTACCTATACTTACCTGGGATGGGGTTCCCCATCCTCCGCTGTCCCTCTGGTGTGAGTGGGGATGTCACGGGGGGCTGGGGAGGGCACATGTGGGCTTATTCTATGGTGTTCCACCATATAAATAGGCCCACAGGTCCCCTAACACCTGCCCTGACCAGGTGTTAAATAATGGTGAAAAGCAAGCTTTGCACCATTGTTTGACTCTTCCTCCCCTCTGTGTGTGATTTTAGCACAGGGTGATAAATCTGGCACTAAGGCCATAGAGTCATTTTTTTCAGGGCAATGCCTACCTTGCATCTCATTGACGCAAGGTAGGTTTCTGTAGTGAATCCTAGTTCGTTTTACTGGGATAACAGGAGTTAGCTTAGCCTCTGGCTTGTAGACTTGTGCCCCCGTCACCTAGTGACTTTTAACCTACTTAGCTTGCTCTGTCTTAGCCCATTTAATTATTTATTTCTTCTAAGATGGCTGCCTTGTTTACAGTTAGGCCACTTGTTATGAGTTACATTATCAGTGTCACTGCGCCAAGGCGTCAAGATCAAGCACCAAAGACAAACAAACAGTAGGTGTTCACACTTAGGGATTTTCCCTCTCTATACTTTCGAGGGATTGTTGATATTAATTGCCGTCCCAAGCATGCCTGTTATCTATTGTTTAGGAATACACCTACATCAGGGGACCTTGTAGATCTGTATAAATACATCACACTTTAGACAGATATTCAGAGGGATTCCGACCAGAGGGCATCGCCACCATTGCTGATACCGATGCTGCAGTCGTCTTGATGCTGACCCAGTCTTCGTGTCCCTGCGGAGTCTGAGATAGAGACCTCATTCCAAGGTAACGAGGGTTGGGGGCTCCTCTCATGGACATGGCATTGGCAGATTAAGTTTAAAAAACCCAGCTCTCCTTTAGGTAGGAGGTTAAGCCTTTTTACATTAGGGTATTAGGGCATCTTACATCTTACATCTTACATCTCATATATCTTTTCTATGTATTGCAAAATGGTGGGGGTCATCGTAAGAATGACTCTCGTCTTCACAATACTGTTACTTGCTTTATTCATTATCCTAATCATTGCAGTCCATGCAACTTATCGCAAATTGCAATTATGTTAAATAAAAAGCTATTATAACTTTACTGCATCTGTGTCATTGCCTGTGTTTGTATGAGACATAATATATCTGTGAGAAAAGGGTAATCTCCGTTTAACCACGACACTCCCTGAGATATCTCATTTTTTAGTCCATGCGTAAACGGCTGCCATAAATCACCTTTTACTATTGTGTTTCTGGTGAGGTGCTGCTAGTGAGCCGGTAAGGTTGGGATAACAGTTGCGACTTGTAGGAAAGACGCAGTCGCCTACAAACAAAAGTACTGTCATCCTTAAACCAGCAGTCTTGCTCAGAGCAAGAGTCCAAACTACAACATGGCACCACCAACAATGGTGTTTAGGCACTAATTTACAGATACCCTGACCATCACTGTCTCACAGACAACAGGTGCCCTAAGTACCATTATACCGAGACGTCCGTGGTCTTTGGGAGAATCCTCCTCAGCTGAAAAGGTAACGCCCAATTAAGCTGCAGGTTGTTCAAGCTTGAACTCATAAAAGGAAAATACTTCCCCTATCTGGTGTTCCATTTCTCTAAACAGCTATGGCTGATACCATAGACATTCCTGAAAATGCTAGACATGCACTAACACAACATTTATTAACGCATGGCCTTACAGATGAGGGCGGGATGTTACTCTGATAATAGAAGCTACTGAAGCATACCAAACAGAAACATTTTACTGTTGGGTCACCTTTCCTGAGGTTGACCAAAGAATGCACACATTTCACACATATGAAGTTGCGAACATACCTTTACGGTACCAAGCATACCAGTATCATGAAATATCGCTCAGATACCAGGAGCATCAGAACTGGTTTGAAGGCGCCCTACCACATGTACTACGAAGAGGGAGGTTAGGTTCCTTAAGTAATGAGGGCCCTACCTGGCCTATGTTCGCCACATACACACCTCACCCAGGCATACAGAATATGCCGATAGCAGATTTACGAATTTTATATAATGAATTAGTGGCATTATATAGACGATTAGTTCAGTTCGTAATGCGAACATTGAACACAACACCAGCGCGTCCAGCACCGCCAGTGGCTGGTGGATATCAATTGGCTACTGGGATTAATCCACAAACAGTACATACTATTATGGGTAAAGTGCCCACGGAACGGGAAAAAATACCGTTCTGGATTGCCCAGAAAACGAATCAGCTGGAAGCTGTGTTTCCCCATACGGGACCACAGGAGAAACATAGATTGCTCACTATGTGCTTGCCATTTGGGATGGTTCCCTCGGTGGATGACTGTGCCACATGGGGTACAGTCTTCGCTGCCATATATACTACCACACATGGTACCCCGACACTTGCCAATTTACCGGAAGTGTTAAAACAAATACAAAATGAGCATGGGGCTGCACCAGCCCTGGATCTGGGGATGAAATTAATGCGTAACTTTGACGCCGTATCCTCAATAATACTGAGTAATATTAAAGGGGAAGCAGTAGCACTGGCAATTCGCCAGCGTCTCCGGGAAACTCCAAACCAGGAACAAGAGAGACAGCTACCGAAAATAATTTCTGATACCTATACTAGTATAGGACGGGATAGTTTGGGAGCCAAACCTAAAAAATTGGAGTTGCAAAGTACCGCCCATAAGGAGGGTACAAAGCAGGCACAAGAGGGCTCTACGAAACGCTGGGACAAACAAAAAGATTTCAAAGAAAGAAGAAATAAGAGAGCTTAAAATTAGATATAATCTCAGAAATAGGGAGAACATTAAAACTCCTGACAGATATATTGATTCACGTCCCTCTCGTTCCTTTCAGGATGCACCGGATAGACGTAGCAAGAGAGGGGGCCTTCAGGATCGACGTCCAGAATACGTGAAAGAAAAGAAAGATTTGTAAATCTGGCCCAAATAGATTCTCTCAGCATTCGTCATCTGAATAAATATGACAGACATCCATCAATAACTCTGAAGCATATTGCTTCCTGATTAATATCCTTTAAACTTACAGTGTTTGATAAGCGTATCCAGTCTCCCAACAAATTTATCAATGGTTTTAACACCTCTTTGTTGTTCTTAAATTAAAATATACCTTTCAAAATGTACATTTGGCATTGGATTGAACTTGTGATTTAAGTTTTCTTTAATTTTACAATAGGTAACTTCATCAGCTCACAGCATTTTCTCTATTACTTTTTTTACACCATCACTAGCAAGATCTATTTTTGAGGTGTATGATAATCTTCCTGTTATCTGTTTCTTCTAGCACATCAATGACATCATCAAATGCCTAAATCCAAGCAGTCCATGTATTGCAAATATTTAGCTTTTTTGCAGTGTCAAACAGAGGTGGTGGTTTTGGGAAGGCGGCGGCATTATCACTGTTTACAGAATTGGCTATCACTGCAACTGGAGGTCTCTCCAACTCTGCTTGATGGTCTTGGTGACTTTGTTCATGCACACCATCTGTGAGGCCTTTTGAGATGCTGGCCTCTGGGTCATCTTGTACAGTCTGCCGAACTGTGATCTCTTTCTAGGTCCCCATTTGAGCACTTCACTTTTTGAAGATTTCCAGAGTTATGAGCCGCCAGCCCGAAGCTTTGGTGGTGTGCCACTTCTGGTATTGGACAGCTCAGTAAGCCCATCCCCTTTGTTTGTTCTTGGGTTTCCTCACCCGCTGCTGAAGTCATAGATCTCTTTTCGAGGATCTGGTAGGTAGAACAAGAGTATGTTTTGTTCTGGCCAGGAGTCCACTTGGTTCCACCAGCCTGCCCCCGTGCCCCTTATCCTGCCGACTGCCACCTGGACAGCTGTTCGAGGCCCTCCTCCATCCGCAGGCACCCGCCTGCGCCTTATCCCTGGTGCCTAGTGGTAGGCATCTCCTGATTGTCGAATAAGTAATCCTTGTGTGTTTTTGTATTTTGTATATGCCGTTTCTACTGCCGTTTTTTGCATAGCCATCTATTTCTCAGACCCTTGTAATTCTCTGTGTTGCACGTTTCTGCCCCGTGCCCCCCCATGTACATTTTTGCTGTCTGCTCTCACCACCCGTTTGGTCCACCGGCTCCGGCCGGTCACTTTCTCCCTGCCTCTGCGTCCCTTGCTGCCCCACCCCCCACGCACACCCATTGGCCCTCCCTCCTGCCTCCCTGCTGCTCCACCCTCCCACCGCACCATCTTAATGGCGGCCGCATGCAGCAAGCGCCCCAAGAGAGGCGCGCCAGAGGCAAGCCCGTCTGCACCCATCTGTGCCTGGACCGCACCCAGCACCAGTCCCCCTGGTCCCCCCAACCCAGACCCTCCCAGACTACACTACTCACGTACCACACTCCACTCCCTCAACCCAGGACTACCCCCGTCTGCGCCCAAGCCAACCCCAAACACACTCAGGGACCTTTCACCTGCTCTGCTTGCCGGTTCTCCTGCTCCCCCACAAACATCAGAAACACCCACATGCCCCACACCAACCCCAATGCTCCCCACAACAACACCACCAGGCACCACAACATCAACACCAAAAACTCCCACACAGTCCTCACCCACCCCAATAGACCCTACTCCAACACCAACAAGCCCCACAACCCCAACACACTCCACAACAACACCACCGCACCCTAAGCAACACCAACATACCCCAGAATGCCACTAACACCCCCCACACCAACACCATCATGCACCACAACAACAACAGCCCCCGCAACCAAATAAACTGCATACTCCTAAACACCCGCTCCGTACATAAGCATGCCGTCGAACTCTGGGACCTTATCACATCACACTCACCAGACATTGCCTTCCTCATGGAAACTTGGATGAATCCCTCATCTGAGCCCGATGTAGCCACAGCACCCCAGATGGCTACAAAATCCATCGTAGAGACCGTTTAAACAAACCAGGAGGGGGCATCGCCATTATTCACAGAAACACCATTAAGGTCACCACCAACACACACAACACCCTAGACAGCGCAGAACACATGCACTTCCTAATTCACATAAACAACAACACCACCCTCAGAGGAACCCTCATCTACAGACCACCAGGTCCTCGCCCCCCCTTCTGTGACGCCATTGCTGACACCATCATCCCTCACGCCCTCACGCCCTCACTTCGACAGACTACATCCTCCTCGGTGACTTTAACTTCCACCTGGAGAACCCCCACGACCACAACTCCACATCCCTTCTAAACAACCTCACAAATCTAGGACTCAAACAACTGGTCACATCACCCACCCACTCAGCAGGACACACACTAGATGCAATCTTCACCTCGAGGAACCACATAACCTGCACTCACACCACCGAACTGCACTGGAGTGACCACCACAGCGTACATTTCTCTTTCTCCAAACCCCCCACACACCACCACCAACACACCACACCCTACCGCAAGTGGGACAAGATCCCCACTGAACTCCTGAATGCCGAACTCGCTCAGAACCCCCCCAACACCAACGACCCCAACATTGCTGCCCATAACCTCACACAATGGACAATGAGTCACAAACTGCGCAGACTCACTCGCCCCCCTCAAAAGAAACATCACCACCCGCAACATCAAGAACGCCCCCTGGTTCACCACTGAACTCCAAGCCTCCAAGCGTGAATGCCGCAAAACAGAGAAAACTTGGCGACAGGAACCCTCAACCACCAACTTCTCCACCCTCAAAACCACCATACGCAAACATCACCAACTCATACGCACTACCAAAAAGGTATACTACAAGGAACGCATAGACAGTAACTCACACAAGAGGAAGGAACTCTTTACCATCATCAAAGAGCTCTCCAAACCCAAGGCCAGCAACATCGACCCCACTTACACACAACACCTCTGCGACTCCCTCTCCAACCACTTCCACCTCAAAATCTTAGACATACACAACAGCTTCATACCACAGGCACTCGCCACCTTCACCACCGTCGCAATCAGCAACGACTCACCCCCCCAACCTACTACTCACCTGGACCCCTACCAACGTCGAAGAAACTGAAAAAACTATGAATTCCATCCATTCAGGCTCCCCCTCGGACCCCTGCCCCACCGCATTTTCAACAAAGCCAGCCCAACCATCGCCCCCAAGCTTCGCGCCGTTATCAACAGCTCTTTCAACGCCGCCACCTTTCCAGACTCCTGGAAGCACTCAGAAGTCACCGCTCTCCTGAAAAAGCCCAAATCAAACCCTGATGACCTCACCAACTACCGCCCAATATCACTTCTCCCCTTCGCCGCCAAGGTCGCTGAAAAACTAGTGAACACCCGCCTATCTCACTTCCTAGAGGAAAGCAACACACTCAACACTTCCCAGTCTGGATTCCGCAAGAACCACAGCACTGAGACTGCCTTCATTGCATGTACTGCTGACATCAGAACCAGAGTCGGAATGGGCAAGACCGTCGCACTCATCCTCCTGGACCTCTCCGCTGCCTTCAATACTGTCTGCCACCATATACTCTGCACACGCCTCCACAACACAGGAATTCAACACAAGGCCCTAGACTGACTTACCTCCTTCCTCGCCGAAAGAACCCAGAAATTCAGCCTTCCACTCCACAGCCACCAAGATCATCTGTGGAGTCCCCCAAGGGTCCTCCCTCAGCCCCACCCTTTTCAACAGTAACATGGCCCCTCTCGCCAACATTCTCTGGCCACACAGAATCACCATCATATCCTACGCCGACGACACCCAGCTCGTCATCTCCCTCACCCGAAACCCTACCACCGCTGTAAGGAAATGGCTCCTTGGCATGGTTACCCCTGACTTTTTGCCTTTGCTGATGCTAAGTTATGACTTGAAAGTGTGCTAGGACCCTGCTTACCAGGTCCCAGCACCAGTGTTCTTTCCCTAAACTGTACCTTTGTCTCCACAATTGGCACAACCCTGGCACTCAGGTAAGTCCCTTGTAACTGGTACCCCTGGTACCAAGGGCCCTGATGCCAGGGAAGGTCTCGAAGGGCTGCAGCATGGTTTATGCCACCCTGGGGACCCCTCACTCAGCACATGCACACTGCTTCCCAGTTTGTGTGTGCCGGTGGGGAGGAAATGACTAAGTTGACATGGCACTCCCCTCAGAGGGCCATGCCAACCTCACACTGCCTGTGGCATAGGTAAGTCACCCCTCTAGCAGGCCTTAGAGCCCTAAGGCAGGGTGCAGTATACCACAGGTGAGGGCATAGGTGCATGAGCACTATGCCCCTACAGTGTCTAAGCAAAAACATAGACATTGTAAGTGCAGGGTAGCCATAAGAGTATATGGTCTGGGAGTTTGTCAAACACGAACTCCACAGTACCATAATGGCTACACTGAAAACTGGGAAGTTTGGTATCAAACTTCTCAGCACAATAAATGCACACTGATGCCAGTGTGCAATTTATTGTAAAAAACACCCAGAGGACATCTTAGAGATGCCCACTGAAAACATACCCGACTTCCAGTGCAGGCTGACTAGTTTCTGCCAGCCTGCCACACACCAGACATGTTGCTGGCCACATGGGGAGAGTGCCTTCGTCACTCTGTGGCCAGGAACAAAGCCTGTACTGGGTGGAGGTGCTTCACACCTCCCCCTGCAGGAACTGTAACACCTGGCGGTGAGCCTCAAAGGCTCACCCCTTTTTGTTACAGCACCACAGGACATCCCAGCTAGTGGAAATGCCTGCCCCTCCGGCCACTGCCCCCACTTTTGGCGGCAGGGCTGGAGGTGATAATTAGAAAAATAAGGAGAAGTCACCCACCAGTCAGGATAGCCCCTAAGGTGTCCTGAGCTGAGGTGACCCTTACTTTTAGAAACCTCCATCTTGTGGATGGAGGATTCCCCCAATAGGATTAGGGATGTGCCCCCCTCCCCACAGGGAGGAGGCACAAAGAGGGTGTAGCCACCCTCAAGGACAGTAGCCATTGGCTACTGCCCTCCCAGACCTAAACACATCCCTAAATTCGGTATTTAGGGGCTCCCCAGAACCTAGGAAATTAGATTCCTGCAACCTTAACAAGAAGAAGGACTGCTGACCAGAAGCCCTGCAGTGAAGACGGAGACGACAACTGCCTTGGCCCCAGCCCTACCGGCCAGTCTCCGAACTTCGAAGAAAACTGCAACAGTGACGCATCCAACAGGGACCAGCGACCTCCAAAGCCTCAGAGGACTGCCCTGCAACCAAGGACCAAGAAACTCCCATGAACAGTGGCCCTGTTCAACAACCTGCAACTTTCTTGCAACAAAGAAACAACTTTAAACACTTCACGTTTCCCGCCAGAAGCGTGAGACTTTCCACTCTGCACCCGACACCCCCGCTCGACCTGCGGAAAACCAAAACTACATCACTGGTAGTTATGCTGGAGAGAGAGCATAAGAACTGTGGTCCTGGTTAGCTTTCCAAAAAATGACGCAAAGGCAACGTTAACGTTTCATAAATCAGGCCCTGTATATGTTATGGGCCTTCAGACTAGGGCCCATTTTTGCACTGCTGGCGCCATGTGTGACAGTCTTTTTTGGCACCCCCCGCCCAGTGATCACCTCCTCGGATTCTCTCACTACCACTTGGCAAATGTGACCATCATCTCTCCATAGCCCCCCTTTCACATATATTCATTTGTTTTAAAGAGCTTTTAAAGGCCAGCTTTACTAATCTACTCAGTTATCCACACAACATATAGGCCCTCATTCTGACCTTGGCGGGCGGCGGAGGCCGCCCGCCAAAGTCCCGCCGTCAGGTTACCGTTCCGCGGTCGAAAGACCGCGGCGGTAATTCTGACTTTCCCGCTGGGCTGGCGGGCGGTCTCCTTCAGACCGCCAGCCAGCCCAGCGGGAAAGAGGCTTCCACGATGAAGCCGGCTCGGAATCGAGCCGGCGGAGTGGAAGCTGTGCGACGGGTGCAGTTGCACCCGTCGCGTATTTCACTGTCTGCGCAGCAGACAGTGAAATACATTTAGGGGCCCTCTTACGGGGGCCCCTGCAATGCCCATGCCAGTGGCATGGGCACTGCAGGGGCCCCCAGGGGCCCCGCGACCCCCCCTACCGCCATCCGGATCTCGGCGGTCCGACCGCCGGGATCTGGATGGCGGTAGGGGGGGTCAGAATCCCCGCGGCGGTGCAGCAAGCTGCGCCGCCGCGGAGGATTCAATGGGGCCGCGGTACACTGGCGGGACCCCGCCAGTGGTGCCGGTCCGACCGCGGCTTTACCGCCGCGGTCGGAATCCCCATTGAAGCACCGCCGGCTTGTCGGCGGTGCTCCCGCGGTCCTCCGCCCTGGCGGTCAAAGACCGCCAGGGTCAGAATGAGGGCCATAGTCCTGTTCTTTGAAGCAGGTAAATTAACCTCTACGCTACCTTATGGCGAGTCAAAGCTGCCACTAGACAAAACTCCCATCCCTCTCCCTAGCACACAAGAAATATCATGACATTTTAATTGCTTCCTGAAGGCTGGGCGCCCAAGGAAATTTTCAGTAGGTGCTTTTAAATAGCAAGTTTCATAAATTATTGCTAAACACGGCCCCACCTTGATGTCAGCGCCCCCAATCAAGGTCAGCACCCAGTGCAACCACACCGCTCACACGTCCCTAAAGCCGGCCCGCTTCTGACAGAAACAAAACAGTGACCAAGTGGCTGCTGAACACAGTGGTAGCTGGTCATTTTAGGAGGGAGGGGGGCAGGCAGCACACTCACACTCATTCATTCACACACGCACGCACATCCATTCACAACACTCATCATCATTCAAACGTACATGCACGCACCAAACATTCATTTAAAAAACACACACTTACCTTCAGCTCCGAGGTCCCAGGAGAGTTGGGACTATTGCCTTCCCTCACTGGCTGACCTTAGGTCAGCCAGTGAGGGAAGGCAGTGTTGACGCTGATATGCTAATTAGAAATTATTAATGAATGCGTATATGTTAATCTTTATAAAAGTTCATAGAAAATTAATCGTAGAGAAAACTAATATGCATGTTTTTGAAAATGTGCCCATGTGGTATGTCAGCCACTCATACGAACTTGTACTAAAAGAACAAAAAATGTGTGAAATAATGAAAATGTGCAAGAATAATGTAGTAATGTATCATATTGAGATATATAACCTATGTTTTGCATTAATTTGTAGAATTAACTTTGCTGAAGTTGTGGCCTAGTCTTTTCAGGCCTCACACAAGAAGCTGAATTTTTAGTGCACTGCAGAGAAGCTGATGCATTAACCTGACCCTGAATCACCCAATGTTAAAGTTTGCTTAGCTAGAATATTCTTCAATGTACCGATGGACAGGAGATGATGAAGTCAATTTGATACAGTTATGTGTAGAGCAGGCTAAATGTACTTTCCCAGGACTTGAACAATAGAGGCATTGACTGAAGAGGAACATGCAATATTTTCGATACCTGGACAGCTGGATGATGAGGTCATTGTACAGTGGACCAATCCATGAACCGAGAAAGACGAAATACTAGAATCTTAGATATGTAGAATAAAAGGTATTGGGTAATGTCACCTATGGAGGACTGATTGACCAATTAGGAATTAAGGGGATGGACTGAAAAACCCTAATAAAAAAGTCATGATGTGAGGGGAAAAATGCTGATGCCAGAAGACGTGATTCGAGATTATGTTACTGGGCTCATGCTCTTGAGAGCTTGATGAGCTGCTGATCAATTGATGACCTGGGGACGAAGACTGACTTTGTTGCTGATCCATTTGGTGGATAGGTAGCTGTGACAATGTGAATGTTTTAACGTTTATGCCTTTCTTTCTAGGTACCAACTGCACTGTTTTCTTTTATAGTTATTCTCTTAGCTAGATGTTTTCTAAATTCATGTTTTCTAAATTATTTTGCATGAAGTTCCACATGCTAATGCTAATTTGGGTTAGGTAAGGGTATTTTGGCTGTGACAAATGATTGACGGACTGATTTGCTGAACTCCGCTATTAATGCTGTTATACTCATCTTTGTTGGCTCAGGCTGAAGCATTCGAGCATATGTTTTCTCAAGTTCTGATTAGATTATGTTGTTGCTGGTCATTAATTAATTAATTTTGAGTTGATTGAATAAAGTTTGATCTAACCTGATGACCTAGTATTGTATCTATTAGGGAAATAAAAATTGATAAAACGTATAATTGAGTTGTGTTTATTCATGTAATGTTGATTTATTGTCTCATGCTTAATGATGCTCGTAGTGGTTGTTGGTTGATTTCATTGTTAATTGATGTTCATTGATTACTACATAGGTTGGATACTTCATGCAATCCAAAAGGTTCATCTGCCTATAGGTGTCCCCTTGTATGTTTACTTACTAATGACCAGGCTCGCTTGCAGCAGCAGTCCCAACTTCATCACAGAGTGGGATGGGGTCAGTGAGACAGCTGACCCCTCCCCACTCTGTGACGAGGTTTCACTAATTGACACTCAACCTGGGCGCTTCAGGGCTTAAACCTGAAGCGCCCAGCTCAAAGTCAGTGGGTGACGCTTCCCCTCGTCACCGAGGGGGAGGGCATCCAGGCACCTTTGCTGAGCTGAGGAGGTCACGCCCATAGAAGCTGTGACCTCTTCAGCCCAGCAAGGTTCAGCTCAGACAGCCAGGAGTCTGCACAAATCATGCATGTCTCGCTCCTGGCTGCCTGATCTGAACATGAAGAGTGTCTGTCAGGCTGACCTTTCCACTCTGCACCCGACACCCCCGCTCGACCTGCGGAAAACCAAAACTACAGGGAGGACTCCCCGTCGACTGCGATCCCGTGAGTAGCCAGAGACAACCCCCTGACTGCGACTGCCTGTAACAAGGGACCCTATGCCTGGAACCAACACTGCACCTGCAGCCCCCAGGTCCTGAAGGAACCAAACTCCAGTGCAGGAGCAACCCCCAGGTGACCCTCTGCCTAGCCCAGTTGGTGACTACCCCAAGGAGCCCCCCCATGCCTGCCTGCATCGCTGAAGTGACCCCCGGGTCCCTCATCACTTCCTATCTAAAACCCGACGCCTGTTTGCACTCTGCACCCGGCCGCCCCTGTGCCGCTGAGGGTGTACTTTCTGTGCCTGCTTGTGTTGCCCCGGGGTCCTACAAAACCCCCCTGGTCTGCCCCCGAGGATGCGGGTACTTACCTGCAAACTTAACCTTTACTTACCTCCCCCAGGAACTGTTGATTTTTGCACTGTGTCCACTTTTAAAATAACTTATTGCCATTTTTACAAAGACTGTACATGATAGTGTGATTATTCAAAGTTCCTAGAGTACCTAAGTGAAATACCTTTCATTTGAAGTATTACTTGTAAATCTTGAACCTGTGGTTCTTAAAATAAACTAAGAAAATATATTTTTCTACTTAAAAACCTATTGGCCTGGAGTAAGTATTTGAGTGTGTGTTCCTCATTTATTGCCTGTGTGTGTACAACAAATGCTTAACACTACCCGCTGATAAGCCTACTGCTCGACCACACTACCACAAAATAGACCATTAGAATTATCTCTTTTTGCCACTATCTTACCTCAAATGGGAACCCTTGGACACTGTGCACACTATTTCTTACTTTGAAATAGTATATACATATCCAACTTCCTACAACCGCCAAAACCAACCTCCACGCCAGACTCCTTGACACCACCAAATGGATGACAGCAAACAACCTTAAGCTAAACTCCAACAAAACCGAAATCATCATCTTTGGACCCAACAAAACTATATGGGACAACTCCTGGTGGCCCACCGCCCTACGATCTCCACCAATGCCTGCAACCCACGCACGCAACCTCAGCATCATCTTGGACTCTTCCCTCTCCATGACCCATCAAATCAACGCCTCCTCCTGCTTCAACACCCTCCGCATGCTGCAAAAAACCTTCAAATGGATTCCCACAGAGACCAAAAAGACCGTCACTCATGCACTCATCAGCAGCATGCTAGACTATGGAAACGCCCTCAATGCCGGCACCACAGTCAAGCTCAAGCGAAAACTCCAGAGGATCCAGAACCCAGCTGCCCGCCTCATCCTGGACCTCCCATGCCATGAACACATCTCCTCACACCTCAGATCCCTTCACTGGCTTCCGATCAACAAGAGGATCACCTTCAAAATCCTTATCCACGCACATAAATCCCTCCACAACACTGGACCAACCTACCTCAATGAAAGAGTGAACTTCCACACTCCCACTCGCCCCCTCTGCTCCACCAACCTTGCACTCGCCACAGTCCCCCGCATCCAATGAGCCACCACTGGAGGCAGATCCTTCTCCCTACTCGCCTCCAAAACCTGGAATTCCCTCCCACCAACCTCCGCAAGACTCAGAACCTCCTGCTCTTCAGAAAACAGCTCAAGACATGGCTTTTTTAACAGTAAATCGGCCTCCTCCCCCACTTCTCCTCCCCCAGTGCCTTGAGACCCTTACGGGTGAGTAGCGCGCTCTATACATTTTTTGATTCATTGATTGATTTATCAACTGTTCTTTCAGCTAGCACTCTTTCCTGTATCTGTTTTTGGCCTCCTTTAGTTTTATTACTCCATTCCCTGTATAGCTTTATATTGTGTAGTAGTGCTGTACCTCTCTGCATGGCCTTGCTAGCAGGTTCTTGGCTCACGATGCGTAGACTTCTCAGTGAAGCTTTCTCTATCTTCAAACACTTCACACTGGCTGGAGCTGCACTTTGACTCTACGTACACCAAACACTGATTCTGCACTTTGATTGATGTACACGTGGCAAAAGCAATTTGCTTTGACCATGCCACAATCTCTGGGGGAGCACTGTCAATCTTTGGGTTACTTATCCCTATCTCATCACCAGTTGTAGGGTCCTCCCTGCTTGGGTACCAGCCAAAGAGTATGCCACAGACGGAATTATGTATTACAGATCTTTATGCATCTGAGTATAACTGGGAACTCAGTATTTTAAACCTGCATTAATTCTCACACAGCACAGTACAGACCACCACCAGTGACACTCTCCTTGCTCCCAGCTAACTTTTCCCCTGCAAACGGGACTCTCAGCCCAGTTTCTGAGAAAGTAAAACTTCAGTGGGATGTATCTGGGACTGTATCCAGCCCACGCTCTATCACGGTGGGCCTGAACATTCAGACTTATGTCGGTCTATCACAACCAGAGGTCCCCGGTTGGCACTTTGAATGAGAGATGCACCTTATACATGTTACTTACTCAAACATGTAATTTTGCACAAATGTATGGAGTCAGAGATTCAATATGCCTAATATAAACAAAAATAAATGAAAAGCAAGTTGACAACTAAAGTGAGTTGCAGCTTCAAAAAGGGAACACTAACAGGTAAGGGACTCCGCAGTATGTAGTGTTAGAAAGAGGGGACTATTATAGGGTGCTATTAAGAAATGAGCCAGTGGTTGGGTTAGTGAAGAGGGTTAAGGGGGCGAAAGCTGTAGGGAATGGCAAGTGGGCATGTTAAGTTACAGGTGTACAAGCGTTCTGGGTGTCCACATCCACCAGTGATGTAGGTGAGTGCTAATGAAGCGCTTCATGCTCTTTAGCATTATATTGCATGAAAATCTTCACAAATTCATACCTTGACTTCTACTTCTTGGATTTTTGCCATTTTGGTCTTTTTCTGTCCATAAAATTAAGTTCTATTTTTATAACCAGGTGTGGTACCTGATTGCGTGGTGTTTCACTGCTTTACAGTTTGAAGTGTTTCACAAATATGTTACATATTGCCTCTTAAGTTAAGCCAGACTGCTCTGTGTCAAGCAAACTGTGGATCCCCCAGAGAGCCTGGAATAAAACAACCAATGTTAGAATCAGCATTGGGGTATAATCCCAAGATGTTAGAGACGTTACATGGCCATATTAGGAGTTACCATTGTGAAGCTGGACATAGGTATTGACCTATGTCCAGTTCACACGTAAAATGGCGTCCCTGCACTCAGGATGTCCTTGAAAATGGTCCTGGACAACGTTGGGCACCTCTGCTAGTTCAGGGGTACCCTCACACACAGGTACTCTGCACACAGCCTTCAGAGTTAGAAGGGGCCTGGCATATGGGTGACTTATAAGTGACCTGATGCAGTGTAACTGGCTGTTAAAGGGTGCATGCACCATTTCATACAGGCTGCAATTGCAGGCCTGTATAAGCCTCTGCATGTGCTCCCTATGGGTGCTGGTGCCGGCGACAGGCAATGCTGAGTGTTGGTGAATACCAGGGCTGATTTGTCGTCATTCTGGTGCTCACAAATGAGTGCCAGTGAACCCTACATGCTGCCACTGACTCGAGTTCTGCACTGACCCACTTTTAAATGAAACAAGGATATCTCAGGTATTAATGGGGCTGGAGATTTGCTGGTTTACATTAGGGCTTCTGATCTGCCAGACTTTAAATGACCCCCAGAAGAGGCCTATATCGTCCCTATTCCCTTTATTTGGGGTACAGATAGAGTAGCAAACTAAAAAAAAACTATGTGTGATAGGCACACTGTTTCGAACCGATTGTCTTTTCATTATATTTTATGGTGCAAAGAATGTTAATTATTTTTCAGTAAGCAAGACACAACTAGAACAATAATTGTGTTTTTTTCGCTCCTGGGGTCAAAGACTGTTGTATGTGAGCAAATGAACATTGGTAGAAGTCTTAAAATAATCAAACAGTATTAAGTGGATTTTGTCTGCGTTTAAAATGTTGCCCTTTTTTTATTTTGTTCTGAAATGTTGAGCCTTGCTTACAATGTAAGTATAATGCATTTTGTGTGGAATTAAAAAAAAACTCAAATGCGTAATGTTTGACATATCACAAATCATACTTTCTGTTTGAACACCTGTTATAAATGTGTCTTGTCTGCTATAGACTTACTAATGCTCAAGACAAAATACCTGACCTTGAGTTACAGACTGTCGGATATTCAAGATACATGGTAATCATTCAAGCGAGACACACTTGAAGATTAAACCGGGGGCACAGAATATCTCGTGCATACGGAAAATTGTTAAGACACGAGTTTCATATACAATGAAATCGCTCCACTGCACTTTTTATATGTACACCTGCCTGGTAAATCTACTCATCGAGGTTCAAGGAGCTTCCCTCAGCAAAAGTGGTTGTTTGCCATTAATTGCATCAGAAACATTGAAATAAATCATCATAGTGATACATGAGCAATACATTTGCTTAGGGGGTCTGGTTTAATAGGATATATTTCCCTAATACATGTATAAATAGTCGTACTTTTAAAAGCTTTTAGCAATTTGTAGATGATGTAATAAAGCACTATTAACTAAATAAACTATTTTTCGTTTCGTGATTGCTTCGTCCTGCTCTTTTATTAATGAGTCCTAATTTGTTGAACTCCTGCCCAACCTCAGTGTTGTTTGTGTATCTTAATACAGGACAATACATATCCATCACACAAGAATAAGAAAATCAGCATCTTATGTTAAAACACAAGACTTTTAATAGTTGTCTTTAAACAAAGCTTTGGACCTCGCTTACCAGTGGCGAGGGAGAGAGGATTCCGATGCTTGTGCAAATGAGAGTTTGCGGCGGCATAAGAGTAGTAGCATCAATATTTCCCCCCACTTTCCCCTCTCATTTCTCTAGGAATTTCAGCTGAAAGTTGTAAGGTAAATTGCCACTAAAAAACAACATACACAAATTCATGTGTGATGCCTCATTCTATCCTGGAAATTCAGAATAAGAGATATCTATTTCATATTTGTTTGTATGTGCACTACAGTGTGCAAATATTGCTATAAAGTATTAGATTTGTCACCATTCGGGTGCTTCCACCAAACGTTTTGCCTACTTATCTTCATTTATTGCCGCAATTTGATTTTGCAGACCTTAGGACTCTTTGCACTTTACTACTGCTAACTAAGGGTGGACGGTGAGCTCCGCTCTGCTGGCAGAGTTGACAGAGTTTTTGGCACTCTGTGCTCCACATGAATGAAAATCCACGGGTCTCTCACGTCCTCACACACAGCGAATATATGTGACAAAGTGCATATTATAAACTAGCCATAGCCCTAGTCAAATTTTATGCTAACCTTCCATTTGCCCTTGTGTATATTCACCGTTCCCATTGAAATTTGCACATAATACAGTTCATCGTAATCTTCTCATACATTATAGATTCAAGCATACCACACACAGGAAACTACTGCAACATACCTAAATATCACATTAGAGTAAGTCCTCCATATCCAACTCCTGCTCTGATGATGCGCCTTTTATTGAAGCAATTAAGATAGCAATAGCTGTAGGAATGGGTGCAATGCATGATTTTCCCTGGCCAAGGAAACCAATGGGAATATACAGCCAGATTTATGTAATTTAATGTTTGTGATTTCCTAACAGCGAATCTTAGCGATTTGGTATTAGGAAATCAAAGACCGCGAAGTATGACAGTGTCTTTGTGTAGGAAGTTGGCTCTGTATATACTATTTCAAAGTAAGAAATAGTGTGCACAGAGTCCAAGGGTTCCCCTTAGAGGTAAGATAGTGGCAAAAAGAGATAATTCTAATGCTCTATTTTGTGGTAGTGTGGTCAGAGGGTATTGTTAAGCATTTGTTGTACACACACAGGCAATAAATGAGGAACACACTCTCAAAGACTTACTCCAGGCCAATAGGTTTTTGTATAGAAAAATACATTTTCATAGTTTATTTTAAGAACCACAGGTTCAAGACTTACAAGTAATACTTCAAATAAAAGGTATTTCACTCAGGAATTCCAGGAACTTTGAATAATCACAATAGCATGCACAGTTTTTACAAAAATGGCAATAAGCTATTTTAAAAGTGGACACAGTGCAAAAATCAACAGTTCCTGGGGAGGTAAGTAAATGTTAAGTTCACAGGTAGGTAAAACACTTACAGGGTTCAAAGTTGGGTCCAAGGTCGCCCACCGTTGGGGGTTCGAGGCAACCCCAAAGTTACCACACCAGCAGCTCAGGGCCGGTCAAGTGCAGAGGTCAAAGTGGTGCCCAAAACACAGAGGTTTCAATGGAAATAGGGGTGCCCCGGTTCCAGTCTGCCAGCAGGTAAGTACCCGCGTCTTTAGAGGGCAGACCAGGGGGGTTTTGTAGGGCACTGGGGGGGACACAAGCAGGCACAGAAAGTACACCCTCAGCGGCACAGGGGCGGCCAGGTGCCGAGTGCAAACAGGCGTCGGGTTTCTAATAGGAATCAATTGGAAGACCCAGGGGTCTCTTCAACGATGCAGGCAGGCACAGGGGGGACTCCTCGGGGTAGCCACCACCTGGGCTAGGTAGAGGGTTGCCTGGGGGTCGCTCCTGCACTGGAGTTCGGTTCCTTTACGTCCTGGGGGCTGCGGGTGCAGTGCTGGTTCCAGGCGTCGGGTTCCTTGAAGCAGGCAGTCACGGTCAGGGGGAGGCTCTGGATTTCCTCTGCAGGCATTGCTGAGGGGGCTCAGGGGGGTCAACTCTGGCTACTCATGGGTTCACAGTCGCTGGGGAGTCCTCCCTGTAGTGTTAGTTTTCTGCAGGTCGAGCCGGGGGCGTCGGGTGAAGAGTGGAAAGTCTCACGCTTCCGGCGGGAAACGCGTGGTCTTTAAAAGTTGCTTCTTTGTTGCAAAGAGTTGCAGTTTCTTGAACAGACCCGCTGTTCTCGGGAGCTTCTTGGTCCTTTAGATGCCGGGTAGTCCTCTGAGGCTTCAAAGGTCGCTGGACCCTGTTGGAAGTGTCGCTGTTGCAGTTTTCTTCGAAGTAGGGAGACAGGCCGGTTGGGCTGGGGCCAAATCAGTTGTCGTCTCTGTCTTCACTGCAGGGCTTCAGGTCAGCAGTCCTTCTTCTTCTTTAGGTTGCAGGAATCTATCTTCCTTGGTTCTGGGAGCCCCTAAATACTGAATTTAGGGGTGTGTTTAGGTCTGGGAGGGCAGTAGCCAATGGCTACTGTCCTTGGGGGTGGCTACACCCTCTTTGTGCCCCCTCCCTGTGGGGAGGGGGGCACATCCCTAATCCTATTGGGGGAATCCTCCTTCTACAAGATGGAGGATTTTTAAAAGTAAGGGTCACCTCAGCTCAGGACACCTTAGGGGCTGTCCTGACTGGTGAGTGACTCCTCCTTGTTTTACTCATTATCTCCTCCAGCCTTGCCACCAAAAGTGGGGGCAGTGGCGGGAGGGGCGGGCATCTCCACTAGCTGGGATGCCCTGTGGCACTGTAACAAAGGGGGTGAGCCTTTGAGGCTCACCACCAGGTGTTACAGTTCCTGCAGGGGGAGGTGAGAAGCACCTCCACCCAGTATAGGCTTAGTTCCTGGCCACAGAGTGACAAAGGCACTCTCCCCATGTGGCCAGCAACATGTCTGGTGTGTGGCAGGCTGGCAAAAATTAGTCAGCCCACACTGGAAGTCGGGTATGTTTTCAGGGGGCATCTCTAAGATGCCCTCTGGGTGTATTTTTAAAATAAAATGCACACTGATGATCAGTTTTCAGTGTAGACATTATGGTGCTGTGGAGTTCGGGTTTGACAGACTCCCAGACCATATACATTTATGGCTACCCTGCACTTACAATGTCTAAGGTTTTGCTTAGACACTGTAGGGGCATAAGGCCTGCTAGAGGGGTGACTTACCTATGCCACAGGCAGTGTGAGGTTGGCATGGCACTCTGAGGGGAGTGCCATGTCGACTTAGTCATTTTTTCCCCACCAGCACACACAAGCTGGCAAGCAGTGTGTATGTGCTGAGTGAGTGGTCCCTAGGGTGGCATAAGACATGCTGCAGCCTTTAGAGACCTCCCCTGGCATCAGGGCCCTTGGTACCAGGGGTACCAGTTACAAGGGACTTGCCTGGGTGCCACGGTTGTACCAATTGGGGAGACAAAGGTACAGTTTAGGGAAAGAACACTGGTGCTGGGGCCTGGCTAGCAGGGTCCCAGCACACTTTCAAATCATAACTTGGCATCAGCAAAGGCAAAAAGTCAGGGGGTAACCATGCCAAGGAGGCATTTCCTTACACTTTGACACTGTTACCGATTCACAGTGGGTCTCAAATGCACTTTCCTCATCAATATTCATGAGGCAGGTTGCTTAAAGGAAAAAAGGATGCATTTCAAGAAGAAAACTGAAAAGTTTTCTTTTTTTGTTTTAAGAGTAGTCAGTGGTTTGTGGGTCCACTGCCTGCTCTTATAAATGTTTGCACCCCCATTTGAAAAGGAGAAGTGGTCCTTAGGGGACCCCTTACCGTTTGTGAATGACTTACCACCAACTTGAAGATGATGGTAGCTGCACATCACATTCCCGGTCGTAATTTCCGGTCTCAAAACAGTCTTACATCCCCCTCGGACTAGCTATTAGGAAGGAATACCTTTGGCACGTCCCTTCCTAATAGTGACTCGCATACCCTATTTGGGGAGTCAGTGATAGGTTACCAACTCGCAAAATAGGGATGGTACATAGCAAAAAGCCTTTGTGACCAGTAAAAGAGCTTAATACATCTGGCCAAGTGTTCTCTACTTGCTCTTCCACGTGCAGCAAGTCACCTTGCTACACTTCTTTGCGTCAAAGGGAAAGGGCAGGAATGCACTGTACTTAAGCAATAAGGCACATTCCTGTCTTTTCCCACTGCACTGGTGCCATTTTGGCAGCCTTGTACCATCCCAGGCACCATTGCACCATGGTGCAAGGGTGTCTGTGTTGCATGCCAGATTGTTTTTGTGCAGGAAGGGACACCTTGCTGCACAAAAAAACAATCCATTGAGGATATTTTTCTCTTTTATCTTAGAAAGAGGAAAAAAACAAGGAGAAAGAAAGATATTTTTCCTCACTGTGTTTCACCTGGAAAGGTGAAGGATTTTGTCACATGCTCATGTTTACTAAGGTTGGTAAATCTGGGGATGAATCAAGATCCTTGAGTGTTGCGTGGGAACTCCCACTACAATACCCATGGACCTCCTCCCTTGCACAGAGTACGGCAAAGCAGCGATTTGTTCTGCCTTGCCTTTTTCCATATCTATGAGACCCCATATCTATGAATCCATTCAAATCCAAGCAAAATGTCTGCGCATGATGTCATAGATATGGTTTGCACCACTGTTGCATGACAAAAAGTGATGCAGCGGTGGCGCAAGGGGCTCACAAATATGCCCCAGAATTTCCATGGAATAGCAACACAATAGGATATAAGTCATGTTGGACTTTTGCTTATGCAGGGTCATCCCCAGTCTTTTTTCGCCTCCTGCCTTTTTCCATATCTATGAGACCCCATATCTATGAATCCATTCAAATCCAAGCAAAATGTCTGCGCATGATGTCATAGATATGGTTTGCACCACTGTTGCATGACAAAAAGTGATGCAGCGGTGGCGCAAGGGGCTCACAAATATGCCCCAGAATTTCCATGGAATAGCAACACAATAGGATATAAGTCAGAATAATACATGGATGGTGACATTAACATGGTGTGTATGTGGAAGCTCCTCAGATAGCTACAGTGGGCTGGGATAAGAAGAAGTTGAGTAAAAAGTCTCTGATATACAAGAAGCTAAGGCCCTCATTCTGACCTTGGCGGTCGGCGGAGAGGCGGCGGTCGGACCGCGAACAGACCGGCGGTATAAAAAATGGCATTCTGACCGCGGCGGTCACCGCCGCGACCGACCGCCACTTCCCAACTCCGACAGCCACGGCGGTCATGACCGACGGGCTGGAGTCTGCGCACTCCGGTCCGGCGGTCGACCCAAGACCGCCAACGGTATCATGACCCTGCTTACCGCCGCGGTTTCTGGCGGTCGGGAACCGCCATGCGAACCATGGCGGTAGGCACTATCGGGGCCAGGGAATTCCTTCCCTGGCACTGATAGGGGTCTCCCCCACCCTCCACTGCCCCCCCGAGTCCTCCCCCCACACCCTCCACCCCCCTGCGACCCCCCAGAGGTGGTACGAACCCCCTCCCCACCCCCACCCCGACATGCACATACACGCACCCCGACATGCACACACCCCCAACATGCACATATACACACCCCCTACACACACACATACACAACGGGGACACATAGCCGCACACATACATGCCGACATGCGCACCCGCCGAACTACACACATTGCCCATAGGCACAGCAGCACTCCCCGCCCGCATGCACGCACTCACACACCCCCTCTACACACTCACACGCACACCCCCATGCACGCACACATCACACAACACCCCCCCCACCCCCTCCCCTCACGGACGATCAACTTACCTTGTGCGTTGGTCCTCTGGGAGGTGACAGGAGCCATGGGGAGGTGACCGCCAACAGAAGACCGCCAACAGAAGACCACCACACAGAAATGTGGGTCGTAATTCTGTGGGCGGTGTTCTGCTGGCGTGGCGGTGGAGGTTGACCAGTCTCCACTTTCCCGCCGACCGCCAGTGTGGCTGCTGGCGGTTTTCCGGCGGAACGCTCCCAGCGGTCAGAATGCGCACAGCGGCATACCGCCGCGGTCGGCGGTCTTCAGCGCGGCGGTAACTCGGCGGTCTTGCGAAAAGACCGCCAAGGTCAGAATGACCCCCTAAGTGTTTTTGCATACTGACAATTTGAGCTACGTTACTGAGAGGAAATGGATACAATGAGCATGGACAGTTTTTGAAGAGCATTAGTATATCTTTAGGAGGGTAACAACAATTACATCGCAGTCTTAACACTGCAGTATATTTACCATGCAGCCATTACCACACATGCCTTTACCACGAATTATTGACATAGATGCTTACCAGGTGTGCCTTTACCATGCATTTTTGGTGCAGTGTACAGGTAAGTATAAATCTAGGTATATGGTACATTAATTTACATAATAATAATAATATGTATTTAATAAATGAGCACTAATAGTTATACTTAATTATACATAAATTTAAGTGCAAATAGAGGGCCCAATTCACAAAGGTAAACTTAGACTTCTGGTCTAAGTTTAGACTAAAAGTTGAGGGGCCTGATTCACAAAGGTAAACTTAAACCAAAAGTTTACGTTTCAACCAAAAGTCTACGTTTAGACTTAAAGTTTAACTTTACCCATAGTACTAAGACTTTTGGTCTCAGTTTAGACTTTTGGTCTAGGTTTAGACCAAAAGTCTGAACTTAGACCAAAAGTCTATCTTTTGGGGCTAGTTTAAGAGCCCTTAGTGCCATCTTAACGACACATTAGTGTCATTTTTCTGTCACTAATGTGGCGTTAGATGGCCAAAAACGTTGCGCCATATATACAAAGTGGTGCAATGCATATATTCCACCACTTTGTAACCTTTTGCGCTACATTATGCCTGCTCCAGGCATAATGTATGCAAAGAGGATGTTACTCCGTTAAAGGGGAAAATACGGCGCAAGGAAATCAAAGAGATTTCCTTGTGCTTTTTTTTCGCATTTTTATGCGTGGTCAGAGCAGATGTTAAAAGGGGGCATGCCATTGAATACTATAGGGGGGAGCTAAAGGACATGTGTAGCACACTTTCCTTTAATCTACCCCTTAGACTGTTGGTTTAAGTTTACCTTTGTGAATCAGGCCCTAAGTTTATGACATTTCGGTATTCACAAAGGTAAGTTCTGAGTAGCATTTTTAGGTCTACACGAGGGGCAGAACCTCTGCCTTGTGGATACATACCCCTGTTTGTTAAATGTAGGAGTCTGGGCTGGTTTGTAGTGGGTACCTTGGGTACTTACACCTTACACCAGGTCCAGTTATCCCTTATTAGTGAAATGTAGTAGTGTTGTAGCAGCTTGGACGGATAGAGATAGCTATAGCAGAGCAGATTAGGCTGAACTAGGAGACATGCAAAGCTCCTGCAATACCACATATAGTTCCACAGTACTTATACACAAGTAAAGGCAATACTCAGGCCCTCAATACAACCCTGGCGGTAGGTGATAAAGTGGCAGTACTACCGCCAACAGTCCGACTGTAATTACCACCAAATTATGACCATGGCGGTCAGAACTCAGATAGACAGCCACTTTACCACACTGACCGCCAGGGCGGAAACAACAGGCACCACAGCGGTAGCCACCTACAGCCAGACAGAAGTCAATATTCCCCCACCATATTAAGACCCTGCAATCCCACACCTTTTCCTGGGTGGTACCAATGACATCAAAAGCCTGGCGGAAACACTGCACAGAACGGAAACGACTCACCTTTGGAGACACAGGGAACAACCACGCCACCTTGGAGCCCGAGCTGCAGATCTTCCCAATGATCTTCTACGTCCTGCTCCACCACAAACACCAACGACGGCAAAGACGACCACAGTGAGTACAGCTGCCTAGCACACAGAGGAAGGGGGGAAAGAGAGTGACAAACACACGTACAACACACATCTCCACCCTAAACACCATACACACAATCAGATGCACAAGAAAACATATTTACCCCATACCCCTCAGGAATAATGCAAGGACAACACCAAAAAAGTGAGTGTAACAGTATAAATACATCACAAATACGTATATCAAATCTAAATTTATATACACATGTACAAATCAAGGGGCACAGCGAGTTCCTCAACGTGCGTGGGCCACAGGGCAACATCACCAAGTCATCGTGCCATGTGATCTTCATCCCGGGGAGGATGGGGTGAGTGGGTGCCATACTCACTGGTTCTGGAGGGGGCATCGTGCCCTGTCATCTTCAACCTGGGGAGGATGGTGTGAGTGGGTGCCATACTCACTGGTTATGGAGGGGGCATTGTGCCCTGTGCTTCTGATCCTGGGGAGTGCAAGCTCACAGTCTCACAGCTGGGTGTCATACCCACAGGATTTACAGGGGGCAGGCACCACAACAGCCCATGGATGCAGGTCTAATGAGTGTCCGAAGTCTGTGACGGCTTCTCAGTGGTGGCAGTGGTGCAGCTGGTGATGCTGGTGGTGGTTATGGGGTGAAGCTCTAGCCCATCAACTGCAGCCTCAGACGGCGGTCCACTGCTGGTGGCTGTGCTGCTGGTGATGCTCGTGGTGGCGGTATTAGGGGTAAGCTCCAGCCCATCCCCTGCAGCCTCGGACGTCTGCTCGGTGGTGGCAGTGGTACTGCTGGTGATGCTGGTGGTGTTGTGGGGGGAAGCTCGAGCCCATCCCATGCAGCCTCAGACGGCTGCCTACTGCTGGTGATGCTGGTGGTGGCGGTAGTAGGGAGAAGCTCCAGCCCATCCCCTGCAGCCTCGGATGGCTGCCCACTGCTGGTGGCAGTGCTGCTGGTGATGCTGGTGGTAGCGGTAGTGGGGGGTAAGCTCCAGCCCATCCCCTGCAGCCTCTGACGGCTGCCCACTGCTGGTGGCGGTACTGCTGGTTATGCTTGTGGTGGTTGTGGGGGGAAACTCCAGGCCATCCCCTGCAGCCTTGGATGGCTGTACAACCATGGTTGGTGGTGGGGGCACCAACTGAGGCCCTGCACCAGGCCCTTTCTCCTTCCTGCCTGCTGGTTGCAGGCCCCTTGCCCTTCCTGTCAGCAGCTGGGGATGGCTCCTTGCTCTTCAGGGCAGCAGCTGGGTCAAGCCCCTTGCCCTTTCTGGCAGAAGCTGGGGATGGCTCCTTGCCCTTCCTGGCAGCAGCTTGGGATGGCTCCTTGCACTTCCTGGCAGCAGCTGGGGATGGCTCCTTGCCCTTCCTGGCAGCACTTGGGGCAGGCCCCCTTTCGGTCAGGCTGGCTGGTGGCCTGGATCCTTTACCACCACAAATTGCTGTGGACACTACTGGGCCCGTGGACTGGGTGACTGAGGTGCTTGCCTGGGTTTTACACACCCTGGACAGACATGAAGGACCGGGGGTAGGGGAAGGGTTGAGGACAATGGTGAAGAGGAAAAACGTCTTAGGGACATTGGGGTGGGAAGAGGGAGAAGACAAGGTTTGGGAGTGGAGGAAGAGGGAGTGATTGTGGGAGGTGTCTGTCTGCTGAGTTTGGGTGCAGGTGCATGTGCTGGATGCTGTTGGGAGGTGGATGGCTGATGGGTGTCTGAGTACTTGGGTTTGTGTACATGGGGGGCACAGACACAGTGGGAGAGGTAACAGGGGACATGTGCATGGCTGTTGGGGTGGTGTCTGCCAGTGAGGTTCGTGTTCTGATAGGTGTGCTGGTGATGGCAGTAATGACTGAGGATGTAGTGCATGTAGGTGTGAGTGGAGAAGCAACTGGGAGGGAGGTGGAGGATGAGGAGGAGAGGGACACAGTGGAGGCAGTGGAAGTTGATATGTCTGCATCTGGATGGTGTTTGTGTGAGTGGCTGTGGGATGGGTGTTTAAGTTTGCCTGAACCACTCTTGTGTGTTTTGTTTTGTGCTCATGCTGGTCTGCCTGTGTGCTTGGGATAGGTTGGAGTTCAGGGGAATGGGATTGGGTAGAGGAAGTTGGAAGGGGGAGGGTGAAAATAGGGACAATGGCTGCCATCAGAGAGGAGGCCAGAGCCTGGATTGATCTCTGTTGGGCCACCAAGCCAGTGTGAATGCCCTCCAGAAATTCATTAGTTTGTTGCATTTGGGCTGCCAGCCCCTCGATGGCATTCACAATGGTTGAGTGCACAACAGAGATGGAACTCAGGAAGTCAATAGCCTCCTCACTCAGGGCTAACTGGGGCAGGGCCTGAGGTGCATGGGGCAAAGGAGATGCCCACCCTCCTGGGTGAGCAGGCACAGGCAACTTGCTGAGGGGCTGCAGGGAGGGCGGTGCTGGTACAGGGGTGGTGGCTGTACCTGTAGCTGGGGTGGTCACAGAGGTGTATGCCACCACAAAGGAGCTTCCATCGGAGGACATATCTTTGTCTGAACTGTCCCCTCCAGTCTCCACCGTGGTGCTCCCCTCACCCTCTGTCACACTGGTGTCCTCAGCATCAGTGGATTCAGCCTCCTGGGTCCTATGGGATGCAGCTCCCTCCGTCACTGGTGCCTCTGCTCCTCCACCAGATGATGCTAATGCACATAAAGACAGGATGACAAAACAAAAAGGGAGGGGGAAGAGAAAAAGAAAACACATTGTCAATGGCTGCACCAACACCACCGTTGGCGTACACAGCAAGCTCACACACGGGGAATAGGCCTACGCACTATGCAGTGCACTACCAGTAAAAATTCTAGTCACCAGGGCATGGGGAGGGACACATACCGCCAACTGCAGCATACCTGGGACACACACAGCAGTGCCCAGTAGTGGATGCCTACTAGCTAGGTAGGAGGAATATCACTTCTGAACCCTGCCCAACATGTGACCTACTCTGCAATGTCAGGCCTGGCCTAGGGGCACCCACTGACACACATTCCCCACCCAGATACCACCCTTCCATGCGTAAGTTGTAATGATGGACACTATAATCACCCCCTTGTGGCTGTTGTGATGTCCTCAAGCGCCCATCCATCTCTGGATAGGCCACCACCAGTATGTGGGCCATCAGGGGGGTCAGGGTTCGACGGACCCCCCTTCCTCATTGGGAGGCCATCCCCTGCTGAGCCTCCACTGTCTTCTGTGCCCAGCGTCTCAGGTCCTCTCACCGTTTGCAACAGTGGGTGCTCCGCCTGCCGTAGACCCCCAGGGTGCGCATGTCCTTGGTGATGGCATGCCATATACCTTTTGTTTGATGGACGTTGCCCTGTAGAGAAAATACAGACAGGGAAAGGTATTACTCAGACCGTCCAGCCTGTTACACTCATGGCCCACCATACCCTTTCCCATCCCCATTTGCACAGACATGGCCTAGCACACAAGCAGCACGTCACGCAGGGGACATGCACTAACCCCCTTCTACACAAGGCCTTCACACACACCCCTCCATGCATTCATGCCCCATGCATCGTGCTCACAGTAGACTCACCTGTTGGCCTGGAGGCCCATACAGCAGTCGGTACTGAGATTGGACCCCATCCACCAGTCGCTTCAACTCCACCGAGGTAAAGGCAGGGGCCCTTTCCCCAGTCACACGTGCCATGGTAGGTTCCAGACACAGGTCACAGCAGCACATGCAGTGTAGGTCCTCTTCTGTTGAAGGTTAGGTAGCAAGTGAGAGAACAGATAGGAAACGGCGGTCATGTCCACGCCGGTGCATACCGTCAGCGCCGGCGTACATCACCATTGGCCACTGTACCCCATAGGGACCAACAATATCCAATGAGGTGCTGCACGGCGGTTCACGACCGCCTCCCGCAAAGGTGCACAACATTAGCCGAAGTACCTCACTTTCACCTGTCCATCCACACAGGACAGGCGGATGCCATTTTAGAGGGGGTGGGGGGCAGGCCCTGGATTACAACTGTGTCACAGTTCACAATTGTACAATCCGGACAAATGCAACAAATACATTTCAGAATTACATCATGCATTGTACTGTTGTGGCTGCAATGTACAGTATATGACTAGCTCCTCACTCTTTTGCCCCCAAGATTGCAACCGCTGTGGATGAATAGGAGATGGAAACATACCCCCGTATACAGACCGCTGGTAGACTTGGAAACAATGGACGACTGGCACTTTATCCTCACCTACAGACTTGACTGGGCCACAATCAAGGAGCTGTGTGCCCAACTGGAGCCTGACCTGATATCTGCTATCCTTCACCCAACTGGGATCCCCCCTCTTGTGCAAGTCCTATCTGTGCTCCATTTTCTGGCAACTGGTTCTTTCCAAGTGACAGTGGGCTTGGCAGCAGGAATGTCACAGCCAATGTTCTGAATAGTGCTGACCAGAGTGTTGTCTGCTCTGATTAAACACATGTGCAGCTACATTGTTTTCCCCCAAGTGGATGATTTTGCCACAGTGAAAGCTGACTTCTATGCAATGGGACACATCCCCAACATATTTGGGTTTGATTGATGGAACACATATTGCATTAGTCCCCCCCAGCAAAATGAACAGGTATACAGAAATCCAAGGTTTTCATTCAATAAATGTGCAGATGGTGTGCCTGACGGACCAGTACATCTCCCACGTCATTGCGAAATATTGTGGGTCTATGCATGATGCCTTTATCCTGAGGAATAGCAGCATCTCAAATGTGATGGCCCAACTACAGAGGCACCGTGTGTGGCTAATAGGTGAGCCCTGGTTCCCACCCAGTGATTGTTGGTGTGTGGGTATAATGTGGGCCATAATGGATAGTGTGTGGCTAAATGTTGTCCATTGATATTTGCAGGTGACTCTGGTTACCCGAACCTATCATGGCTACTGACACCTGTGAGGATTCCCAGGACAAGGGCAGAGGAACGTTACAACAAGGCACATGGGCGAACCAGAAGAATCATTGAAAGGACTTTTGGCCTTCTGAAGGCCAGGTTTCAGTGCTCCATCTAACAGGTAGATCCCTGTGCTACTCACCCAAGAAGGTCTGCCAGATAATCGTTGCATGCTGCATGTTGCATAACCTTGCCTTGAGACGCAGTGTGCCTTTTCAGCAGGAGGAGGAGGCTGGAAATGCCCATGTGGCAACAGTGGACCCTGTGGACAGTGAAGATGAGGAGACAGAGAATGAGAATGATGACAACAGAACTGCAGTGATTCACCAATATTTCCAATGACACACAGGTAAGACAGTGGTACTTCACATTTCATTGTCATTTTATTGTTTGTGATTGTCATTGGCAGGCTGTGATATCTCACTTCTATGCCCACTCACTGTACCATTTGGTAACTCTTTTTGCATATGTTGGTGCCCAGCTATCGCTCCTGGTGTGTTCAATGCAGCCAACCACAGGTCTATCCTATGTGCACATTACTGCACTGTTGAATTGCAATTTTTGAACCTTGTTAAACAAATACATACTTAAATCATTTGACATACTCCATACTTGTATTTTTCAAAGTGTGTTTATTGCAGTGCTAAGAAGAAAAGGGGGAAGTGCAATGGGGTGGGGTGATGATGGAGGAAAGTCCAGGGTATAGTTCCAGTCTATTTGTGGCACAGGTGCATTGTCCAAGAGGGCATAGGAAGGGGAGCAATGGCAGTTCAAGGTGGACAGGGTGACAAAGTGGGACACAAGGGTGACAATCAGGAGAGTCTTATTTCCTAGCGGGGTCTTGGTAATAGTCTCTGGTTTCAGCATGGATTGCAGGGAACGCTTGTCGGGTGGTTCTCCTTCTGCAAATGGAGGGGTGCTGGTGGCCTGTTGTTCCTGTGGCAGGGCCTCCTGTCCACTAGCGTCAGCGGAGGTGGAAGGTTGTTCAATTGTCTGGCTAGTGGCAGGGGCCTGCTGTTGTGAGGCTACCTCTCTCATAATTTTGCCCATGTCTGCCAGCACTCCTGCAATGGAGACCAGGGTGGTGTTAAGGGCCTGCAAGTCCTCCCTGATCCCCTGGTTCTGTACCTCCTACAGCCGCCTGTTTTCCTGTACATTGGCCAGGATCTGACCCAGCGTATCATGGGAATGTTGGTATGCTCCCAGGATCTCAGTGAGTGCCTCCTGGAGAGTCGGTTCCCTGGGCCTGTCCTCCCCCTGGCGCACAACATTCCTTCTAGCTTCCCTGTTGTCCTGCGCCTCTGTCCCCTGAACCATGTGCCCACTGCCACTGACCCCAGGTCCCTGATTGTCTTTGGTATGGGGGTGCCCTGGGGTCCCTGCAGCAGTGGACGCACTCCTGATTGACGTGTCCTAGGGGCAGAGGTGTGGGTACGCTGGGTGGGTGTTGTGCTTGTGTTTCCAGATGGGGGAGGCTCTGTGGTGGTGTGTGACTGTGCCTGGGTAACTGACTGTTCGGAGGTCCCTGGTGGGCCAGGTTGGTCATCCAGATCCAGACGAGCAGAGTCGCTGTCATCACTGTGGGCCTCTTCTGTAGGGGGACTAGCTAGTGCTGGTACCTCTTTTCCAGTAACATTGGCTGGGATACCTGTGGGGATGTACATGCAGTGTTATTGTTTCTGTGTGTGATATTTTGTGCATAGGTGGGTTGCCCCCTTAGGTTATATGTGCCCTGGCAGCTCTAACTTGTGTGAGTTGGTATGTGGTGGGCTAGCTGATTCTCTCCAGTGTGCATCCTTTGGTGATAGGTGTCCATGAAGGTCTGTGAGTGGTGTCCATACATTGGTGGTACATGCACGGCTTGACATTGGGATGGATGAGATGTTATGGTGGGGTGTATAGGTAGTGGTGGAGTGATGGGAGTGAGAGTGGGGGTCTGTGATGGCATGCAGGTAGGGGGGTGATAGTAATAAAGAGTTGACTTACCAGATTCCAGTCTTCCTGCTACTCCTGCCAGGCCCTCAGGATGCATGATTGCCAAGACTTGCTCCTCCCAAGTTGTTAGTTGTGGGGGTCCACCGCCAGTCCTCTGTACAGCTAGTTGGTGTCTTGCTGCAATGGAACACACTTTCCCCCGTCGGTTATTCCACCTCTTCCTAAAGTCATCCCTTGTTCTTGGGTGCTGTCCCATGGCGTTAACCCTGTCCACAATCCTCCGCCATAGCTCCATCTTCCTAGCAATGGATATCTGCTGCACCTGTGCACTACCCAGATGATTTCCTCCACCATGACCATCAGCTCTTCCTCAGAGAACCTGGGGTATCGTTGTGGTGCCATGGGTGTTGTGTGAGTAATGTGGGTGAGGGTGTATAGGGTGATGTGTTGGGGTGTGTGTTGTGAGGTACGTGGGTAATGTATAGGTGATGGTGGTATGTGGCTCTGGTCTTGTCTGTGGTCTTGCTGTCTCTCTCTGGTGGCAAATATTTATATTCATAAAGGGATGTGGATAATGTGGGTGTGTGTTTTATAGTGGTATGGGTGTGTGGTTGTAGTGTGTGTATGTGTCAGGTGTGTGGAGTTTAAATTGTCCAATATGATGCTGTTTTGTTTGTGTGTGTGTATTTTGAGCGCGTCGGTATGTACCACCAATGCTTTACCGCTGTGGTGATTTGTGGGTCATAATGTGGTGGGCATTGTTCTGTTGGTGTACCAGTGTCGGTTTAGATACCATCAGTTTATCACTGACCTTTGGTGTGGCGGACTTGTGTCTGTGGCTGAATAGTGACAGATTGGTGTGTGTGTGTGTCATAATATGGTGAACAGATATCCACCGCGATGGCGGTATGTTTGCGGCAGTCAGCATAACGGTAAGTGGGATTTACAGCCAATGTCATAATGGGGGCCTCAGTGTTACCAAAAATAAAGGTAGTTTATTTGGGTGACTGTAGGAGGCTGGCCTAGTTTGGAGTGGGCACCTTAGGTACTTGCACCTTACACCAGGTCCAGTTATCCCTTGTTAGTAAATGTAGTAGTGTTCTAGCAGCTTAGGCTGATAGAGGTAGCTATAGCAGAGCAGCTTAGGCTGAACTAGGAGACATGGAAAGCTCATGCAATACCACTTATAGTTACACAGTATTTATACACAAATAAAGACAATACTCAGTGTTACCAAAAATAAAGGTATTTATTTGGGTGACACAGTACCAAAAATATCTTAGAGACAATACTCCTTCTGGAAGTATTATACACAATATATACACTAGACACCAAAATTAGACAAGTAAATAGTCATAGAACAATGCAAACAGTAGGACATCCTAATGCAATGGGAAAATATAGGTCTAGGGGCAACACAAACCATATACTAAAAAAGTGGAATGTGAATCACGAATTCCCCCCCAGACAAGTGTAGTGTGTAGTGTATGCAGAATCACTGGGAGAGTAAGAATACAGTAAAGGTAAGTAAATTACCCCACAGTAGAGCCCAGAAAAGCAGGAGTAAAGTACTGCAAGTTTCCTTAGGACACACTACACATCGTTTTTGGGATTTTGCAGCAGCCAACCAAGCCTGCAAAGAACAACTGCTGGATAACTTAACCTAAAGACCTGCAAAGGAAAGGGACCAAGTCCAGAAGTCGAAAGAAGTTTGCGGAAGGACAGGAGCCCCTGCCAACCCAGAAGAGGGTGCAAAAGAAGAGTCCCTGGTTAGTAGAAGACTGCAGAAATGCAACCTAGGAAGATGCCAGTGGGTTCCTGCAAAAGATGTCCCACGGCGTCAAGATTGTTGCAGGCGAGATTTCGTGTTGGAAGGCACCAACAAGCCTTGGCTACGGCAAAAGTGCATTTTTCATCAAAATGGCGCTGGATGGACCCAGGAGGGACCCGGGGGCCTCAACTCTCTGTGAGGAGGAGGAGGAGACTCTCAGCTCTTTAGAGAGCCCTCAGGATGCCAGCCAGAACCCCCAGAAGCTGCAGGATCCGGGTTCAAAGGAGATGCAAAATGCAGTTGATGCAGCACAACAAAAGAAGGTCCCATGCCGCCGGAGAACAATTCAGCAGATTGAGCGTTGCAGGGTGGAGTGCTGGGGACCTGGGCCAGGCTGTGCACGAAGGAATTTTGTAAAGAGTGCACAGAGGCCTCAGGAGATGAAGAAGACACAAAACACAGGGGTACTGTTGTTCTCGGGGAAGGCAAGGTCTTACCTCCTCCAAATTTCATCAGCATGACCTCAGGACAGTCTTTGTCGATGATGTCCACCCTCTGTGTCCTTAGGAGCACACTCATCGCTGTGAGGGTACCGGTCATTGCCTTGGAAGGTGCCTGCTTGGAGCAGGGGAGTGATTCCGTCACTCCACTCCACAGGAGATTTCTTTGGTTCTTCTGGTGCAGGATGAAGACAGGGAGTCCCCAGAGCGTTCACACCATGGAAACTGTTGCAGTTGCTGACTTGGAGCTGAGGTTGCTGTAGAAAAGTGTCTCTTGTAGACACTTTGTTGTAGTTACAGCGTTTCTTGGAGCAGGCTGCGGTTGATCCGAGGTTAGAGGATGCTGAAGTTGTTGCAGAGGATTCCTGAAGGAAACTTGCAAGCAGAATATGAAGGGAACCCAAAGGAGAGACCCTAATAGCCCTGAGAGGGGGATTGGCTACCTTATCAGGTATGGACCTATCAGGAGGGGTCTCTGACATCATCTGCTGGCACAGGCCACTCAGAGCCCTCCAGAGTGCTCCCCCACCTTTGAAAACAAGATGGCTGAAGTCTGGGACACACTGGAGGAGCTCTGGGCACCACACCTGGGATGGTGATAGACAGGGGAGTGGTCACTGCCCTTTCCTTTGTCCAGTTTCCCACCAGAGCAGGGGAGAAAGGGTCCCTGAACCGGTGTAGACTGGTTTATGCAAGGAAGGCACCATCTGTGCCCTTCAAAGCATTTCCAGAGACTGGGGAGGCTACCCCTCCCAGCCTGTAACACCTATTTCCAAAGGGAGAGGGTGTAACACCCTGCTCTCAGAGGAAATGCTTTGTTCTGCCTTCCTGGGACTGGGCTGCCAAACCCCAGGAGGGTAGAACCCTATCTGTGAGGTGGCAGTAGCTGTAGCTGCAGTACAAGCCTCACAGAACTGGTTTGGCAGTACTGGGGGTCCATGGTGGAGCCCCCAGGATGCACTGAATTGGCTCCCCAATACCAGATTTGGAATGGAGGGACAATTCCATGATCTTAGACATGTTACATGGCCATATTCGAAGTTACCATTGTGAAGCTACATATAGGTATTGACCGGTAGGTAGTGCACGTGTATAATTGTGTTCCTGCACTCACAAATTCTGGGGAAATGGCCCTGAACTATGGTGTGCCCTCACACTTAGTAACTTTGCACCTATCCTTCAGCAAGTGAAGGTTAGACATATAGGTGACTTATAAGTTACTTAAGTGCAGTGAAAATGGCTGTGAGATAGTGTGTGTACTATTTCACGCAGGCTGCAGTGGCAGTCCTGTGTAAGGGTTTGTCTGAGCTCCTGATGGGTGGCAAAAGAAATGTTGCAGCCCATAAGGTACTACTAGAACCCCAATGCCCTGAGTACCTAGGTACCATATACTGGGGACTTATAAGGGGGGGTCCAGTGTGCCAATTGAAATTGGTAAATTAAGTCACTAGCTTATAGTGACAAATTCAAAAGCAGAGAGAGCATAAGCACTGAGATTCTGGTTAGCAGAGCCTCAGTGACACAGTTAAGCACTACTGACAACACACACATTAGGCCACAAACTATGAGCACTAGGGTCCTCGCTATCAGGATCCCAGTGAGACAGGCAAAACACACTGACATATAGGTTTTTATCTATGAGCACTGGGGTCCTGGCTAGCAGGATCCCAGTGACACAGTAAAAACACACTGACACACACTCACAAACAGGCCAAAGGTGGGGGTAACCATGCTAGAAAGAGGCTACTTTCTCACATTAACTCTCAAAGGGTGTTTGCTCACCTGGGAGGATACCATTTGCCAAGTGTTTGAAAGTAGAGGAACCTGACTGCATAGCCCAGGTGGCCCTGTCTCTTTAACCTCAACCACAAGCCCAGTGATCACTCACCCCTGTTTGTTAACTCTGAAATTAAGTTTCCTCACCTGGTAGGATACCATTTGTCAAGTGTTGGGACGTAGAGCGAGTGACCTGACTACAAAGCCCAATAGATCCTGTTTCTCTAACTCCAAACACTAACCCAGTGTTCACTAGCCCACATACCCTTATTTGTTAACTCTCAAATGAAGTTTACTCACCTGGGAGGATACCATTTGTCAAGTCTTGGGAAATAGATTGACTCACCTGATTGAAAAGCCTAGGAGGCCATGTGTCTCTAACTCCAACCACCGACCAAGTGTCCACTTGCTCATATACCCCTGTTTGTTAACTCTCAAATGATGTTTACTCACCTAGGATTGAACAATATACCGAACATGCTCAACTCAGAGATATGGCTGTCTACCAAGCTCCATCTCGACGTGCTACCCCAAGACTAAACTACTGAGGAGAGGACAACACCTTACCAAGTGTGTACAACAAGTATTCTCGGAGCCTCAGGCTGCATCACCAGATTGGTATCAGCAGCAAACACATTGACACAGCATTGCACACATTATTACTGCAATCACATATACAACAAATTCCTGTGTTTGCCTGTATCTCACTAAACTAGGCCTCCAAATGGTCAAAGGCATATGTTGAGTCCCCACTGTGTTGGCTTCACTGTTGACAAGAAGTCATTTTCATTCCATCATCCAAAGTGCAACTGATCTGCACATCTCATGAGCTGCTTCAGTCAACTAGTTTATAAAAGCTTTACATGTTATGTCAAATACCCCAATACCATGGTAATATGGCACAATAGGCTAGCCTACAACTTAAGAATGTCCAATGGCCCTGCTTACTGTAACAAAAAACCTTTGGCAGTAGATGTCATACTTCAACCAGTATCAATGTATGTCCTTCATCAACAGGTTGAGCTGCCACTGGGCACCAGAGGCCACCCAACAGACTACCACAACCCCCCTGGATGAAGCCCTCAGTGATGACAAAACTCCTGGACTTGTGAACGTAGAGGAAGGTCCTGACCCATTTGGGCAACCTCGTCAGGCAGCAGCAGTGAGTCTCACTGTGGCCACTATGTCACCTCCCAACCCTGTTGCTTTGACATCACAGGCAACCATGAGCCCCTCCCCAATCTCTGTACCCAGCATAGCTTCTACCATCTTGTATCCCCCAAACCTGGATCTTAAGCTGCAACTTGACACTCCGGACACTGAGGGTCCAGGACCCAGTTAGAGTGGGTACAGGCTTGTGGGGGTAGGGTGCATGAGAGGGTTGCTGTGGGCCAGCGGAGTTAGGCCACTGGGGCTGCTGTTGACCAGGACACCATCGGTCACGCCTTGGGAGTCTATCGGGAGTCCCAAGGTGTGATGGGCCAGGGGTTGACTGAACTCAGGAACATTAAGCAGCTTCAGAGGGTCATGATAGAAAAAATGGATGTCCATAATAGTGAAATGGGCTCCCTAACAAAGGGGCTGAGGGAAATCAACACCACACTTAGCAGAGTTTTACTCCTATCATCTTTTTGATTACATTCAGCATGACTGCCGCACTCTCATTTCGATTTTCATTACTGTATTTATCGGCGTATAACACGCACTTTTTCTCCCTGAAAATAGGGGGCAAATGATGTGTGCGTGTTATACGCCGATATAATGTTAAGGACCCATAGTACATACCGAAATTTAAGTTTATGAGGTGCGTGTTATACGCCGGTGCGTGTTATACACCGATAAATACGGAAATTCATGTCACAAATATTTCTTGTCATAGCTTCCCAATAAATTCACCCATCACTAACTCATTGTATGCTGACTTTAATTTCACATTTTGCCATGTAGATATGTCAGACCATGTAAACCATAAGGTGGGGATCCAAGGTACTTGTTCAAGATGGGATATGTTGCATGTATACTGTGTCCAGCTCGGATCACAACCATTCCACACAAACACATACAAACAATTGTCTTGTCAAAGATTTTTTTTTATTACATTGTTCATTACATAGGCTGTCATTATATCTGAAACATAGCAAACCATACGTGATTGAATCATACTAGGCAAATTAACATATTTTCAGGTACAGACCTCCAGACCATGGAAGAAAGGGATTTGCAGACATTGACCTGTAGAATAGGCAAACATTAAAGTGGTTGATATCATCAGTTGGAGCTATATCACCTACCACACCAAAGTAACCCAACATAGGCCCATATTTATACTTTTTGACGTAAAACTGCGCCAATGCAGTTTTGCGTCAAAAAAATTAGCGCCGGCTAACGCCATTCTGAAGCGCCATGCGGGCGCCGTATTTATTCAATGACGTTAGCCGCCGGTGCTGTCTGGTGTGCGTTAAAAAAAACGACGTACACCAGGCAGCGCCGGCGTAGGGGGAAAATGGCGTATGGGCGTCCAGAAATGGTGCAAGTTAGGCTGAGGCAAAAAAATCGCCACAACCCGATTTGCGCCATTTTTTTACGACGCCCATTGAAATTACTCCTGTCTTAGCAAAGACAGGAGTCATGCCCCCTTGCCCAATGGCCATGCCCAGGGGACTTCTGTCCCCTGGGCATGGTCATTGGGCATAGTGGCATGTAGGGGGGCACAAATCAGGCCCACCTGTGCCACAAAAAAAACTAAAAAAAATACTTACCTGGACTTACCTTAATGTCCCTGGGGTGGGTCCCTCCATCCATGGGTGTCCTCCTGGGGTGGGCAAGGGTGGCAGGGGGTGTCCCTGGGGGCAGGGGAGGGCACCTCTGGGCTCATTCTGAGCCCACAGGTCCCTTAACGCCTGCCCTGACCCAGGCGCTAAAATCCAGCGCAAATGCAGATTTTTTAGACCCGCCCACTCCCGGGCGTCATTTTTGCCCGGGAGTATAAATACGACGCATATGCATCGCAGTCATTTTTTAAGACGGGAACGCCTACCTTGCATATCATTAACGCAAGGAAGGTGTTCACGCAAAAAAATGATGCTAACTCCATGAACTTTGGTGCTAGACGTGTCTAACGCCAAAGTATAAATATGGAGTTAGTTTTGCGTCGAATTTGCGTCGAAAAAAACGACGCAAATTCGGCGCAAACAGAGTATAAATATGCCCCAAAGTATCATGCAAGAGTCAGAAAGATGGCAGTATAACAGTTTCTGATCACAGGGTCATTACAATCCAGTCCTTATGCATGTGGTTGTATAACAAAAACAAATGTCAGTGATTTGGCACAGACACTTTGGCCTACATTGATGAAACACATCAACAACGTCATACAAAAACAGTGTTTAGCCAATGTGAATGGTAAATAACATTATTTTAGCCTACAATCACATATTTTCTGATCACATGATAATACACCTGATGCATCAGGGTCATCAGATGAAAAGAAAAAAATCCAATGGAGTCTTCTAAACTTCCATCCTGTCACTGGGCAAGCTGTCTTGGCACAGGCCTTACATACACAAAGTCTGTGACTTGGAACAATCCATGTCCACTTCATATATCAGAACAGCATCACATACCTGCCAATGTCACAACTCTGAAATGCCCACATGAAGATGTCATGGTGAAGGTACCTGAGCAAGGAACAAAACAAGGATTGTAGGCATGAAAGTACACATATCACACAAGTCACTTAGCATGCATCTTGAAAACAAAGTACATTGCAATAATGATGTCACAAGCAAAGCAATAGTATCAAGGTGGGAATGTGTTAAAAGCCATCTCATCATACATCCTTTGGCTGATTATGGCTGAGTATCAGTCCCTACCTATTTACAAAATATTTACTACACAGATTATCTCAACTACACTACATTGTACATCTCAAAATCATGACATCACATGACATACTTACCCTCATGAGAAGAAGCTGCTGATGAGATCTTGTTGCAAGTCAGCTTCTTCCTCTTTCCCACGGTCATCTTCATTTTGCATTTCAGTATTCTGACCTGGTGGCACTGCAGACTCCCGCTCCTCTAGGAGGTAAGGGATATTCCACTGCAGGTCAATGTTGTGGAGCAACTAGCCGGGTTAGTAGGGGAGGGTGCCACCAGTCCTGTGCAGACACGAAATAGGGCCTTCAGGAGCCCAAAAGCCCACTCCACTGCCCACTGTGTTGTTTCATAGGCCTCATTGAAGCTGACTACCTTGGAGTAGTTGGATTCCTCAGTGTGGTCAATAACTAAGGACTGTTTGGCTATGTTTAGAAACAAGACATAAGTGCAACAATGAGTCACTCACTCCATGATTGTAGCACCTGACATTGCTCACACACAATGAGGACAGATGTGATTTACCAACCAGCCAATCACTTGTGGGAGGGGAAAAAAATCATAGAAGTCAGCATTCACATTGGCTAAGGCCTCACACTTCTGGAACTTGATATAGCTGTCAATGTGTATCAGCAGTGATGATAGCACGTCTCTTAAAAACACCCATCAGGACAGGGCAGGCTGGAGGATGTGTGGGGCTCGGCCGGGGCCCCTGAAACCCGGAGATGCCGGGGGAGCCTCCCCGGGCCTGCCAGACACCAGGGCCGGAGCCCATCGGGGCAGGGCAAGCTGGAGGATGGGAGGGCCCGACCCGGGGCCCCTGACCCCTAGGGCACCCAGGGGTCTCTTCAGCGATGCAGGCAGGCAAAGGGGGTGCTCCTCGGGGTAGACACCACCTGGGCAAGGGAGAGGTCCCCCTGGGGGTCACTCCTGCACTGGAGGTTGGATCATTCAGGTCCTGGGGGCTGCGGGTGCAGTGTGTTTCCCAGGCGTCGGGTTCTTTGAAGCAGGCAGTCACGGTCAGGGGGAGCCTCAGGATTCCCTCTGCAGGCGTCGCTGGGGGGGCTCAGGAGGGTCAATTGTGGCTACTCACGGGCTCGCAGTCGCCGGGGAGTCCTCCCTGTAGTGTTGGTTTTCCGCAGGTCGAGCCGGGGGTGTCGGGTGCAGAGTGGAAAGTCTCACGCTTCCGGCGTGAAACGTGTGGTCTTTAAAAGTTGCTTCTGTGTTGCAAAGTTGCAGTTTTTGTGGAACAGGGCCGCTGTCCTCGGGAGTTCTTGGTCCTTTTAGATGCAGGGTAGTCCTCTGAGGCTTCAGAGGTCGCTGGACCCTGGGGAATGCATCGCTGTTGCAGTTTTTCTCGAAGTGGGGAGACAGGCTGGTAGGGCTGGGGCCAAAGCAGTTGGTGTCTCCGTCTTCTCTGTAGGGCTTCAGGTCAGCAGTCCTTCTTCGTCTTCAGGTTGCAGGAATCTATCTTGCTTGGTTCTGGGGGGCCTTAAATACTCAATTTAGTGGTGTGTTTAGGTCTGGGGGGTTAGTAGCCAATGGCTACTAGCCCTGAGGGTGGCTACACCCTCTTTGTGCCTCCTCCCTGAGGGGAGGGGGGCACATCCCTAATCCTAATCTGCAAGATGGAGGATTTCTAAAAGTCAGAGTCACCTCAGCTCAGGACACCTTAGGGGTTGTCCTGACTGACCAGTGACTCCTCCTTGTTTTTCTCATTATCTCCTCTGGCCTTGCCGCCAAAAGTGTGGCCATGGCGGGAGGGGGCGGGCATCTCCACTAGCTGGGATGCCCTGTGGCACTGTAACAAAGGGGGTGAGCCTTTGAGGCTCACCGCAAGGTGTTACAGTTCCTGAAGGGGGAGGTGAGAAGCACCCCCACCCAGTACAGGCTTTGTTACTAGCCACAGAGTGACAAAGGCACTCTCCCCATGTGGCCAGCAACATGTCTCGTGTGTGGCAGGCTGGCAAAACTAGTCAGCCCATACTGGAAGTCGGGTATGTTTTCAGGGGGCATCTCTAAGATGCCCTCTGGGTGTATTTCACAATAAAATGTACACTGGCATCTGTGTGCATTTATTGTGCTGAGAAGTTTGGTACCAAACTTCCCAGTTTTCAGTGTAGCCATTATGGTGCTGTGGAGTTCGTGTATGACAGACTCCCAGACCATATACTCTTATGGCTACCCTGCACTTACAATGTCTAAGGTTTTGCTTAGACACTGTAGGGGCATAGTGCTCATGCACCTATGCCCTCACCTGTGGTATAGTGCACCCTGCCTTAGGGCTGTAAGGCCTGCTAGAGGGGTGACTTATCTATGCCATAGGCAGTATGAGGTTGGCATGGCACCCTGAGGGTAGTGCCATGTCGACTTAGTCATTTTCTCCCCACCAGCACACACAAGCTGGCAAGCAGTGTGTCTGTGCTGAGTGAGGTGTCCCCAGGGTGGCATAAGACATGCTGCAGCCCTTAGAGACCTTCCCTGGCATCAGGGCCCTTGGTACCAGGGGTACCAGTTACAAGGGACCTACCTGGATGCCAGGGTGTGCCAATTGTGGAGACAAAGGTACAGTTTTAGGGAAAGAACACTGGTGCTGGGGCCTGGTTAGCAGGCCTCAGTTCACTTTCAAATCATAGTTTGGCATCATCAAAGGCAAAAAGTCAGGGGGTAACCATGCCAAGGAGGCATTTCCTTACTCAACCCCCCCCAAACGAAAGAGGATGAGACTAACCTTTCCCAAGAGAGTTTTCATTTTCTAAGTGGAAGAACCTGGAAAGGCCATCTGCATTGGCATGGGCAGTCCCAGGTCTGTGTTCCACTATAAAGTCCATTCCCTGTAGGGAGATGGACCACCTCAACAGTTTTGGATTTTCACCTTTCATTTGTATTAGCCATCTGAGAGGTCTGTGGTCCGTTTGAACTACAAAGTGAGTACCAAAGAGGTATGGTCTCAGCTTCTTCAGGGACCAAACCACAGCAAAGGCCTCCCTCTCAATAGCACTCCAATGCTGCTCCCTTGGGAGCAACCTCCTGCTAATGAAAGTAACAGGCTGGTCAAGGCCATCATCATTTTTTGGGGACAAAACTGACCCTATCCCATGTTCAGAGGCATCAGTCTGCACAATGAACTGCTTAGAGTAATCTGGAGCTTTTAGAACTGGTGCTGTGCACATAGCTTGTTTCAGGGTGGCAAAGGCCTGTTGGCATTCTATAGTCCAGTTTACCTTCTTAGGCATTTTCTTGGAGGTAGGTTCTGTGATGGGTGTCACTATTGATCCATATCCCTTCACAAACCTCCTGTAGTAGCCAGTCAAGCCAAGGAATGCCCTGACTTGAGTCTGGGTTTTTGGAGCTACCCAGTCCAGAATAGTCTAGATCTTGGGTTGGAGTGGCTGAACCTGGCCTCCACCTACAAGGTGTCCCAAGCAAACCACAGTTCCCTGCCCTATCTGATATTTGGATGCCTTGATAGAGAGGTCTGCTGCTTGCAGGGCCTTCAAAACCTTCTTCGGATGGACCAGGTAATCCTGCCAGCTGGAGCTAAAGACAGCAATATTGTCAAGATAAGCTGCACTAAAGGACTCCAAGCCAGCAAGGACTTGATTCACCAACCTTTGGAAGGTGGCAGGGGCATTCTTTAAGCCAAAGGGCATAACAGTAAACTGATAATGCCCATCAGGTGTGGAGAATGCTGTCTTTTCTTTTGCTCCTGGTGCCATTTTGATTTGCTAGTACCCTGCTGTCAAGTCAAAGGTACTTAAGTATCTGGCAGCACCTAGTTTGTAAATTAATTAATCTGCCCTTGGAATGGGATGGGCATCTGTCTTGGTGACAGAAGTATGTCCTCTGTAGTCCACACAAAACCTCATCTCTCTCTTACCATCCTTGGTGTGAGGTTTGGGGACTAAGGCCACTGGACTAGCCCAGGGGCTGTCAGAGTGCTCAATGACTCCCAATTCCAGCATCTTGTGGACTTTCACTTTGATGCTTTCCTTAACTTGGTAAGACTGTCTGAATATTTTGTTTGTGACAAGCATGCTGTCTCCTGTGTCCACATCATGGGTACACAGATATGTCTGACCAGGGGTTAGGGAAAAGAGCTCAGCAAACTTTTGTAAGACTTTCCTACAGTCAGATTGCTGTGGGCCAGAGAGGGTGTCTGAATAGATCACTCCATCTACTGAGCCATCTTTAGGGTCTGTGGAGAGGAGATCAGGGAGAGGTTCACTCTGAGCTTCCTGGTCCTCATCTGTTACCATCAACAAATTCACATCTGCCCTGTCATGAAAGAGTTTGAGGCGGTTCACATGGATCACCCTTTTGGGGGTCCTGCTAGTGCCTAGGTCTACCAGGTAGGTGACCTCACTCTTTCTCTCTAGCACTGGGTAAGGGCCACTCCATCTGTCCTGAAGTGCCCCGGGAGCCACAGGCTCCAGAACCCAGACTTTCTGCCCTAGCTGAAACTCAACCATAGCAGCCTTTTGGTCACACCACATCTTCTGGAGTTGTTGGCTGGCATGTGCTCTGCCATCCTGGAACGTAGGCCTAGTACATAGTCCACTATATCTTGTTTAGGCTTATGAAGAGGTCTCTTCCAGCCTTCTTTTAGAAGAGCTAATGGTCCCCTTAAAAGGATGGCCAATCAGAAGTTCAAAGGGGGAAAACCCTACTCCCTTCTGAGGCACCTCTCTGTAGGCGAAAAGCAGACATGGCAAGAGGACATCCCTTCTCCTTTTGGTCTTTTCAGGGAGCCCCATGATCATGCCTTTCAATGTCTTGGTAAACCTTTCTACGAGACCATTGGTTTGTGGATGGTATGGTGTGGTGAATTTGTAAGTCACCCCACACTCATTCCACATGTGTTTCAGGTATGCTGACATGAAGTTGGTACCCCTGTCAGATGCCAACTCCTGATTAAATCCCACTCTGGTAAAGATACCTATGAGTGATTTAGCTACTGCAGGGGCAGTAGTGGACCTAATGGGAATTGCTTCGGGGTACCTACTGGCATGATCCACTACCACTAGGATATACTGGTTCCCTGAGGCTGTGGGAGGTTCAAGTGGACCCACTATGTCCACACCCACTCTTTCAAAGGGGACCCCCACCACTGGAAGTGGAATGAGGGGGGCCTTTGGATGTCCACCTGTCTTACCACTGGCTTGGCAGGTGGCACGGGAGACACAAAACTCCTTTACTTTCTGGGACATGTTGGGCCAATAGAAATGGTTGACTAATGTCTCCCAAGTCTTGGTTTGTCCGAAATGCCCAGCAAATGGAATATCATGAGCTAAGGTCAGAATGAACTTCCTAAACTCCTGAGGCATTACCACTCTCCTAGTGGCACCAGGTTTGGGATCTCTTGCCTCAGTGTAGAGGAGTCCATCTTCCCAGTAGACTCTGTGGCCCTCATTATGACATTGGCGGTAAAAGCCGCTTACCGCCGTGCAGAAGACCGCCACCACACCGACGCGGCCGCGGAATTCCGCCACAGCTATTATGACCCACAGTTCGGAATCCGTCAAAATTCAGACACCCACACAAGTCCGCCGCACCAAAGGTCAGTGATAAACTGGCGAAAACAAAACCTCCACTGTCATGCCAACAGACATACACCCACACTATCACGACACATGAATCCACGCAGCGGTCTTTCAACCGCGGTATTCCATTGGCGGTACACATTGCTGCGCTCAAAATACACACACTCTTACAAAACACAGCCACATTGGACAATTCCAAATACAAACACCTGATACACATTCACACACCACTCCCACACGCTTAACACACTATAAAACACACACCCACATCACCCACAAACCCTTACGACCACAAATCACGAACGAAAGCCAGAGAGAGACACCACCATCAACAACACTAGCATCCACAGGCACACAACAACATCACCCACATAACCTCCACGCACCTCACACAACACCCCACTACATATCAGCACACTTATCACCCCACACCCCACCCCACACATCACCTACACCACCCCATGGCACGGCAAAGACACCCCAGGTTCTCGGAGGAGGAGCTCAGGGTCATGGTGGAGGAAATCGTCTGGGTAGAACCACAGCTATTCGGATCACAGGTGCAGCACACCTCCATTGCAAGGAAGATGGAGCTATGGCGAAGAATAGTGGACAGGGTCAACGCAGTGGGACAACACCCAAGAAATCGGGAGGACATCAGGAAGAGGTGGAACAACCTACGGGGGAAGGTGCGTTCCGTGGTCTCCAGACACCACCTGGCGGTTCAGCGGACTGGCGGCAGACCCCCACCTCCTCCCCCACAACTAACAACATGGGAGGAGCAGGTCTTGGCGATTCTGCATCCTGAGGGCCTCGCAGGAGTAGGTGGAGGAATGGACTCTGGTAAGTCAAAGCTTTACTATTACATCCCCCACCCTACCTGCATGTCAGCACATACCCCCACCCTCACACTCAACCCCATCACTCCTACTCCTCACAAATGTCCCACTATCACAAACCACAAATCCCAACACCAAGCCCTGCATACAACACCAAAGCATGGACACCCATCACTAAAGCATGCCCACTGCACATACCCATACACCCCCCTAAACCATCTTCACACTAGGTCCCACACAGGAATGCTAGCACTGGGGTACACGGTCACCCACCCATTGCACACCTTGACACACACAGATGTAATAATCATGCCTTTATACGCCTGCAGGACCCCTACCCAACGTCACTGGACAGGAGGGTCCACACATGTCCAACCACCAACAGAAGAGGCCCACAATGATGACAGCACCTCTGTCCAACTGGATCTAGATGACCAGCCCGGCCCATCGGGGACCTCGGGACAGTCGGTTCCCCACACCCAGTCACAGGCCACTACAGAGCTTCCCCCCTCTGGAAACACCAGCACAGCACCCACCCAGCGGGCCCATACCTCCGTCCCCAGGACACGTCAATCAGCAGTGTGTCCACCACTACAGGGAACCCAGGCTAACCCACCACCCCAACAACAACAGGGACCTGGGGGCAGTGGTAGTGGGCACACGGTCCAGGTGACGGAGGCCCAGGAACACAGGGGAACTGAGAGGGCTGCTGTGTGACAGAGGGCGGACAGGCCCAGGGAACCCACTCTCCACGAGGCCCTCTCCTCCATCATGGGAGCCTACCACCACTCCCAGGGAACGATGGCAACGGTACTGGCCAAGTTTCAGGAGACCCAGCGCCTGCGGGAGGAACAGTATATGGGCTTCAGGGAGGAACTCAGAACCATCAATTCCACCCTGGGCACCATCGTAGGGGTGCTGAAGGAAGTACTCAACACCAGGAGGGACACTGTGGCACTAGAAGGGGCCCCTGACACTAGCCTGGACGATGAACTGCCCACCACCTCTGCCGGCGCTAGTGGACAGGAGGCACCGCCACAGGACCACCACACCAGCACCCCACCCCCTGAAGAGGGAGAACCACCTCGCAAACGGTCCAAGAGATCCAGGAACAAGACAGAGAACAATGCCAAGACCCCCACCAAGAAATGAGACCACCCTGATTGTCATCCTACTGTCCCACTTTGTCACCCTGTCCATCCTTAAACTGCCCCAGCTCCACTTGCTATGCCCATTTGGGCAATGCACCTGTGAGACTAATAGACTGGACTCTGCCATGAACATTCCTCCGCTATCACCCCTCACCATTTTGCTAACCCTCCAATTTTGAGCACTAAAATAAACATCCTTAAAGCACAAAACAATCTGGAGTCTGTCTGTGATTTCGGAATACTGTATTAGCAATAACTTTGGCAAAAAGCTCTTTCATTTGTAATGTCAACATACCTATGTCACACAGCTCTAGTCCATGAGGAATCAAAGCAGATGTCACAATGTGGGACCCAGATCTGTAAAATCGTAAGGGAAAGTGACAACTCAGTGACCATACACTGGGTGAAAAAGACAGACAGTAGAGAGGTAGTAGTGTATAAGTGCATGTAGTAGGCAGGTTGGTATTCTTACGTGTGTTTCACTGGAAATATTGCTGGATCACTGAGTCCCTGTTGTCCATGTCTTCTTCCTCTGCTTCCTCGTCTTCACAGTCCACAGGCTCCACAGCTGCAACAACACCGCCATCTGGACCATCCTCCTGCAGAAAGGGCACCTGTCGTCGCAAAGCAAAGTTGTGAAGCATACAGCAGGCCACGATGATCTGGCAAACCTTCTTTGGTGAGTAGAATAGGGATCCACCTGTCATATGGAGGCACCTGAACCTCGCCTTCAGGAGGCCGAAGGTGCGTTCGATCACCCTCCTATTTCACCCATGTGCCTCATTGTAGCGTTCCTCTGCCGTTGTCCTGGGATTCCTCACTGGGGTCAGTAGCCATGACAGGTTGGGGTAACCAGAGTCACCTGCAAATGGCGAGGGACAACTGTTAGACACACACTAACCTGGAGGGATATCCCCAGACCCAGACAACCATTCCCACTGACTAGCTTCCAGGTGCTCACCTAATAGCCACACACAGTACCTCTGGAGTTGACCCATCACATAAGGGATGCTGCTATTCCGCAGGATGTAAGCGCCATGCACTGAGCCAGGGAACATGGCATTCACATGGGAGATGTACTGGTCTGCCAAACATACCATCTGTACATTCATCGAATGATAACTATTCCGGTTTCTGTACACCTGTTCACTCCTGTGGGGGGGACCAAAGCCACATGTGTCCCATCAATGGCACCTATGCTGTTGGGGATATGTCCCAGGGCATAGAAATCACCTTTCACTGAAGGCAAATCCTCCACCTGAGAGAAAACGATGTAGCTCCGCATGTGTTTCAGCAGGGCAGACAACACTCTGGACAACACGTTGGAAAACATAGGCTGGGACATCCCTAATGCTATGGCCACTGTTGTTTGAAATGAACCACTTGCAAGGAAATGGAGCACTGACAGCACCTGCTCTTGAGGGGGGATTCCAGTGGGTTGGCGGATAGCTGACATCAGGTCTGGCTCCAGCTTGGTACACAGTTCCTGGATTGTGGCACGGTCAATCCTGTATGTGATTATTGTAGGAAGTTGGCTCTGTATGTACTATTTCAAAGTAAGAAATAGCATGCACAGAGTCCAAGGGTTCCCCTTAGAGGTAAGATAGTGGCAAAAAGAGATAATTCTAATGCTCTATTTTGTGGTAGTGTGGTCGAGCAGTAGGCTTATCAGAGGGTAGTGTTAAGCATTTGTTGCACACACACAGGCAATAAATGAGGAACACACACTCAAAGACATTTCCAGACCAAATGGTTTTTGTATCGAAAAATATATTTTCTTAGTTTATTTTAAGAACCACAGGTTCAAGATTTACAACCAATACTTTAAATGAAAGGTACTTCACCCATGTATCATAGGAACTTTGAATCAGCAAAATAGCATGTGCAGTTGTGACAAAAATGGCAATAAGCTATTTTAAAACTAGACAGTGCAAATTTCAACAGTTCCTGGGGGAAGTAAGTATTTGTTAGTTTTGCAGATAAGTAAACCACCTGCAGTGTTCAAAGTTGGGTCCGAGGTAGCCCTCCGTTGGGGGATCAGGGCAACCCCAAAGTTACCACACCAGCAGCTCAGGGCCGGTCAGGTGCAGAGGTCAAAGTGGTGCCCAAAACACATATGCTTCAATGGAGAAGGGGGTGCCCCGGTTCCAGTCTGCCAGCAGGTAGGTACCCGCGACTTCGGAGGGCAGACCAGGGGGGTTTTGTAGGGAACCGGGGGGGACACAAGTCAGCACAAAAAGTACACCCTCAGCGGCATGGGGGCAGCCGGGTGCAGAGTGCAAACAGGCGTCGGGTTAGCAATGGAGTTCAATGGGAGACCTAGGGGTCTCTTCAGCGAAGCAGGCAGGCAAGGGGGGTGCTCCTCGGGGTAGCCACCACCTGGGCAAGTGAGAGGGCCACCTGGGGTTCGCTCCTGCACTGGAGGTTGGATCCTTCAGGTCCTGAGGGCTGCGGGTGCAGTGTCTTTACCAGTCGTCGGGTTCTTAGAAGCAGGCAATCGCGGTCAGGGGGAGCCTCTGGATTCCCTCTGCAGGCGTCGCTGGGGGGTTTCGGGGGGTCAACTCTGGCTACTCACAGGGTCGCAGTCGCCGGGGAGTCCTCCCTGTAGTGTTGGTTCTCCGCAGGTCGAGCCGGGGGCGTCGGGTGCAGAGTGGAAAGTCTCACACTTCCGGCGGGAAACATGTGGTCTTTAAAAGTTGCTTCTTTGTTGCAAAGTTGCAGTCTTTGTGGAACAGGGCCGCTGTCCTCGGGAGTTCTTGGTCCTTTTAGATACAGGGTAGTCCTCTGAGGCTTCAGAGGTTGCTGGACCCTGGGGAATGCATCGCTGTTCCAGTTTTTGTCGAAGTGGGGAGACAGGCCGGTAGGGCTGGGGCCAAAGCAGTTGGTGTCTCCATCTTCTCTGCAGGGCTTCAGGTCAGCAGTCTTTCTTCGTCTTCAGGTTGCAGGAATCTATCTTGCTTGGTTCTAGAGGCACCTAAATACTCAATTTAGGGGTGTGTTTAGGTCTGGGGGGTTAGTAGCCAATGGCTACTAGCCCTGAGGGTGGCTACACCTTCTTTGTGCCTCCTCCCTGAGGGGAGGGGGGCACATACCTAATCCTATTGGGGGAATCCTCCATCTGCAAGATGGAGTATTTCTAAAAGTCAGAGTCACCTCAGCTCAGGACACCTTAGGGGTTGTCCTGACTGACCAGTTACTCCTCCTTGTTTTCTCATTATCTCCTCCGGCCTTGCTGCCAAAAGTGGGGCCGTGGCCGGAGGGGGCAGACATCTCCACTAGCTGGGATGCCCTGTGGCACTGTAAAAAAGGGGGTGAGCCTTTGAGGCTCGCCGCCAGGTGTTACAGTTCCTGCAGGGGGAGGTGAGAAGCAACTCCACCCAGTACAGGCTTTGTTACTCACCACAAAGTGACAAAGGCACTCTCCCCATGTGGCCAGCAACATGTCTGGTGTGTGGCAGCCTGGCAAAACTAGTCAGCCCACACAGGAAGTCTGGCATGTTTTCAGGGGGCATCTCTAAGATGCCCTCTGGGAGTATTTCACAATAAAATGTACACTGGCATCAGTGTGCATTTATTGTGCTGAGAAGTTTGATACCAAACTTCCCAGTTTTCAGTGTAGCCATTATGGTGCTGTGGAGTTCGTGTATGACAGACTCCCAGACCATATACTCTTATGGCTACCCTGCACTTACAATGTCTAAGGTTTGGTTAGACACTGTAGGGGCAAAGTGCTCATGCACCTATGCCCTAACCTATGGTATAGTGCACCCTGACTTAGGGCTGGTAGGCCTGCTAGAGGGGTGACTTATCTATGCCATAGGCAGTGTGAGGTTGGCATGGCACCCTGAGGGGAGTGCTGAGTGAGGGGTCCCCAGGGTGGCATAAGACACTGCCCCTGCGGAGACATACACCCCCAGCCCTGACCGGGGAGGGGGTTCGGATCGGGCTGGTGTTTTCAGACAAGCAGCCCAAAGCCGCCTGCCAAATAGACCCTGCCCTGACCGACCAGAGTCCAGTCTGGACTCTGCCTCATGCTGGGGGGGGGGGCAGCCTGGAGCTCTCCTGGGCTCCTATTCCAGCTCGGCACCCGGCAGGAACGGTTCAGCTGGTTCTTCACGCAGGGCTGGTCCAGACCGGAAACCGGTGGGGGTGGGCGGTACAAGAGTCCTCCCTGGACTGTCTCCACCATCCCCTGGGCTCGGGGTGCTGCCTTTGGGCGGGTGCCTTTCACCTTCCTGGAGCCCCGGGGAGACGAGGAGGCATAAGCCCGGACCCCCCCACACCCTCTCTCCCCACCAGCCTGCCAGCCCGGGGTGCCCATTTTCCTCGACTATTAAGCCCCCACGAAGTGGGGGCTTACAGAACCCTGGAGGGGAGACAAAAGTTGGAGTTAGCCCGGCGGCCCGGCCCACCGTCCATCTGGTCACCCAGCCGGCGGGTCATCTGGTCACCCGTCCCAGCAACGAGATGGCCCGGGACCTTGACAGGAGCGGGCGTGCGCTCTGAGAGGCACCTCCCCGGGGCAGCTTGCCCACCAGCCACTCTTGTGGCCCGGGGATTTCCTGCTCTGGCCATCTGGTTGCCCCGCCAACCTGCGAGGGATTGTGGGACCCCCCGTCCCTGCACCCGGCGGTGCAGGGCAGAAGGGGGAGGCCCCTTACCATGTGGCACATGGAGGTGGCACCCTTCCGCGGGCCTGGTGCCATCCCTCCCCGCCAGCCTGGTGGCAGAGGGACGCGGGCACCC